>NC_054499.1:17125440-17185440 GCF_017639515.1 Carcharodon carcharias
GTCATCTGAAAAAAAAAAAAAAAAAAAAAAAAAAAAAAAAAAAAAAAAAAAAAGAAAAAAAAAAAAAAAAAAAAAAAAAAAAAAAAAAAAAAAAAAAAAAAAAAAAAAAAAAAAAAAAAAAAAAAAAAAAAAAAAAAAAAAAAAAAAAAAAAAAAAAAAAAAAAAAAAAAAAAAAAAAAAAAAAAAAAAAAAAAAAAAAAAAAAAAAAAAAAAAAAAAAAAAAAAAAAAAAAAAAAAAAAAAAAAAAAAAAAAAAAAAAAAAAAAAAAAAAAAAAAAAAAAAAAAAAAAAAAAAAAAAAAAAAAAAAAAAAAAAAAAAAAAAAAAAAAAAAAAAAAAAAAAAAAAAAAAAAAAAAAAAAAAAAAAAAAAAAAAAAAAAAAAAAAAAAAAAAAAAAAAAAAAAAAAAAAAAAAAAAAAAAAAAAAAAAAAAAAAAAAAAAAAAAAAAAAAAAAAAAAAAAAAAAAAAAAAAAAAAAAAAAAAAAAAAAAAAAAAAAAAAAAAAAAAAAAAAAAAAAAAAAAAAAAAAAAAAAAAAAAAAAAAAAAAAAAAAAAAAAAAAAAAAAAAAAAAAAAAAAAAAAAAAAAAAAAAAAAAAAAAAAAAAAAAAAAAAAAAAAAAAAAAAAAAAAAAAAAAAAAAAAAAAAAAAAAAAAAAAAAAAAAAAAAAAAAAAAAAAAAAAAAAAAAAAAAAAAAAAAAAAAAAAAAAAAAAAAAAAAAAAAAAAAAAAAAAAAAAAAAAAAAAAAAAAAAAAAAAAAAAAAAAAAAAAAAAAAAAAAAAAAAAAAAAAAAAAAAAAAAAAAAAAAAAAAAAAAAAAAAAAAAAAAAAAAAAAAAAAAAAAAAAAAAAAAAAAAAAAAAAAAAAAAAAAAAAAAAAAAAAAAAAAAAAAAAAAAAAAAAAAAAAAAAAAAAAAAAAAAAAAAAAAAAAAAAAAAAAAAAAAAAAAAAAAAAAAAAAAAAAAAAAAAAAAAAAAAAAAAAAAAAAAAAAAAAAAAAAAAAAAAAAAAAAAAAAAAAAAAAAAAAAAAAAAAAAAAAAAAAAAAAAAAAAAAAAAAAAAAAAAAAAAAAAAAAAAAAAAAAAAAAAAAAAAAAAAAAAAAAAAAAAAAAAAAAAAAAAAAAAAAAAAAAAAAAAAAAAAAAAAAAAAAAAAAAAAAAAAAAAAAAAAAAAAAAAAAAAAAAAAAAAAAAAAAAAAAAAAAAAAAAAAAAAAAAAAAAAAAAAAAAAAAAAAAAAAAAAAAAAAAAAAAAAAAAAAAAAAAAAAAAAAAAAAAAAAAAAAAAAAAAAAAAAAAAAAAAAAAAAAAAAAAAAAAAAAAAAAAAAAAAAAAAAAAAAAAAAAAAAAAAAAAAAAAAAAAAAAAAAAAAAAAAAAAAAAAAAAAAAAAAAAAAAAAAAAAAAAAAAAAAAAAAAAAAAAAAAAAAAAAAAAAAAAAAAAAAAAAAAAAAAAAAAAAAAAAAAAACAACCCCCCCCCAAAAAAAAAACAAAAACAAACCCAAAAAAAAAACCCCACAAAAAAAAACAAAACAACCAACCCCCAAACACCCACCCCCCAAACCCCCAAAACCCCCAAAACCACCACACCACCCCAACACCCCAAAAACCAAAACAAAAACAAAAAAAAACACCCCCCCCCCACCCCCACCAAACCCCCCCCCACCCCCCCCCCCCAAAACACCCCCCCCCCCCCCCCCCCACCCCACCCCCCCCCCCACCCCCCCCCCCCCCCCCCCCACCCCCCCCCCCCCCCCCCCCCCCCCCCCCCCCCCCCCCCCCCCCCCCCCCCCCCCCCCCCCCCCCCCCCCCCCCCCCCACCCCCCCCCCAACCCCCCCCCCCCCCCCCCCCCACCCCCCCACCCCCACCCCCCAACCCACCCCCCCCAACCCCACCCCCCCCAACCCCCACCCCCCCACAACCCCCCACCCCAACCCCCACCCCCCACCCCCCCCACCCCCCACCCCCCCACCCCAACCCCCCCACCCCCCCCCACCCCCCCAACCCCCCCCAACCCCCACCACCCCAACGCCCCCCCCAACCCCAACCCCCCCAACCCCCCCCCAACCCCCCCCCAACCCCAACCCCCCCCAACACCCCACCCCCCCAACCCCCCCCCAACCCCCCCCCAACCCCCAACCCCCACCCCCCCAACCCCCCAACCCACCCCCGCACCCCCACCCCCCAACCCCAACCCCCCCCACCCCCCCAACCCCCACCCCACCCCCACCCCCCAACCCCAACCCCCCCAACCCCAACGCCCACCCCCACCCCCCCAACCCCCACCCCCACCCCCACGCCCCCACCCCCCACGCCCCCAACCCCCACCCCCAACCCCCCACCCCCAACCCCAACCCCCACCCCCACCCCCCCAACCCCCACCCCCCCACCCCCACCCCCCAGCCCCCCCCACCCCCAACCCCCCCAACCCCAACCCCCACCCCCCAACACCCACGCCCCCAACCCTCACCCCCACCCCCAGCCCCCCCCCACCCCCAACCCCCACCCCCACCCCCCCCCACCCCCCACCCCCCCCCCCACCCCCCCCACCCCCAACCCTCACCTGCCCCCCAACCCCCACCTCCACCACCGTCTCTAGTTCTGTCCGACATTTAAGGTGATTCAACAGGTTCAAGGACGAGAGGGGACGTGAGGTGAAACATTTTCACCCGGGGGTGGGGGGGGGGGGGGTCTGGAATTCACGGCCTAAAGTGGGTGATTGAGGCTGAAGCCCTCAACTCATTTCAAAGGCCCCTGGATCGGCACCTGTAGTGCTCTAACCGGCAAGGCTGCGGATTAGGGGCTGGAAAGTGGGGTTAAAAATGGGCTGCTAGTTGCTTCAATTTTTCTCTCTCTCGGCCAGCACAGGCACAATGGGCTGAATGGCCTCTTTCCTATGCTTCTAACAGGGCCGGACAGACTGGATGCAGGGAGGACGGTTCCCCTGGCTGGTGGGGGGCGGGTGTCTAGAACCAGGGGCCACAGCCTCAGGATACGGGGCAGACCATTTAGGATTGAGATGAGGAGAAACCTCTTCACCCGGAGGGTGGTCAACCTGTGGAACTCTCTCCCCCAGAGGCTGTGGGGGGCCGGGTCACTGGGTGTAGTCAAGAAAGGAACTGATGAATTTTTGGGGGATCAAGGGGTATGGGGAGAGAGCGGGAGAACGGCGTTGAGATAGAGGATCAGCCATGATCGTACTGAATGGTGGAGCAGGCTCGAAGGGCTGAATGGCCTCCTCCTGCTCCTAATTTCTATGCTTCTAACAACAGCTTGCATTGATCTAGCGCCTTTAAGCTTTTCTTGTACTCGCTCCTGGGTTGCGGGCATCACAGGCCAGACCAAAGTTCATCGCCCACTCCCGAATGTAACGCTCCTGGGAGTGTTAACTACCGTGAAGGCCCTTGAGGCGCTCTACATGGGACGGTCAAAGAGGTCAGGTTTTAAGGAGCGTCTTACGGGGAGGAGAGAGAAAGGGGGAAGAGGTTGAGAGAGGGAATCCCACCCTCCTCAATGAAGGGAGACGAAAGGGTTGCGTTAATTCGGGTTTGTCTGGGGCACGGGCAGGCCGCGGGTTTGTCGAACTGTCGGCGACCGGGCAAGACATCGAGGCAGCTCCTGTTCACTTCCCCCTCCCACCCACACTCCCCTCGCCCCGACGTCGGGATAAACCTGAGCCCGGCAAGTTGTCTCCGAGCGATCCCAAAGCTCTGCGGCAGCCAATCAAATACCATTCGTGGGGTGGTGGGGGGGGGGGTGGTGTGGCGGGGGTGCGAGTCGCTGCTCGTGACCTCGGCCATTGCAGCACAGCAAGATCCCACGAAATGATTAAAGAAGAATAAAAGCGCTGGGGAGAAACCCAGCGGGGTCTGGCGGCATCGGCGGAGAGGGGGAACGAAGCTAATGGAACTGCTACCAGCTTCTCCAGCATTTTCCGGGGTTTTTTTTAAAAAAAGAAATGTATTTCCGATTTCCAAGCATCCGGGAGGTTTCGCTTTTTACCTGAGGAACCGAGGAGCCTTTCCTCGGTCTTGGCTGTTCGATGGGTGCGTCCATCAGTCGGGACATCCCAGGGGAGTGTTCCTTGTTTGACGGAGATGTATCTGGTGGCTGCGCTAGTGTCAGGAGCGTTGCCAACTCTTGCAGCGTTGGCACGCAGCCCCTGTCTAGGCCGTTTTGATCTATGACGCTCCCTAATCCCTCACAGCTGCAGGCATTCCGGGAGGTAACTCATTAAAGCGCTCGAGGAAAAGTTACTTTCCGTGCTCCTTTGTCCATTGACTCGAGAAATATCGGGAAGGAGGAACAGCCGGGGAAGTTTTGAGGAGTTGACAGTCAAGAAGAGCGGAATTGGCCAGTGAGGAGCCTGCTTGCCCTCCGGGGTGAACCAATGGGGGAAGAGGGTGGTTGGGTGTCATATGGAGTGGGAGCAGGAGTAGGCCATTCGGCCCCTCGAGCCTGCTCTGCCAAGCAATAAGATCGTAGCCGACCTGCTGGTGTTTCAATCCACATTCTCACAGAACCCCCCCCCGAGAGCCTATGATTCTCTTGACTAATAAGAATCTATCTACCTCGGCCTTAAAAATATTCAGTGACCCCCGTCTCCACCACCTTCTGAGGCAGAGAGTTCCAAACTCGCACAACCCTCTGAGAGAAAAAAATTCTCCTCACCTCTGTCCTAAAAGGTTGACCCCTAATTTTAAATCAGTGCCCCCCCTCATTCTGGACTCACCCACAAGAGGAAACATCCTTTCAACATCCACCTTGTCAAAGCCGTTCAGGATCTTGTAAACTTCAATCAAATCCCCCCTCACTCTTCTAAACTCCAGTGGAAACAAGCCCAGTCTGTCCAACCTTCCCTCATAAGACAACCCGCTCATTCCAGGTATCGATCTAATAAACCTCCTCTGAACCGCCTCCAATACATTTACACCCTTCCTTAAGTTAGGAGACCAAAACTGCACACGGTATTCAAGATGTGCACATCTGGACAGCCTAATCTTCAGTGTCCACCTGGCTCAGTTGGGAACCCTCTTGACCTCATGGTCAGAAAGGCCCTTCACTCAGGCTCGAATCTGTCACCTCAGGGGTGCTGCACTGTCTGAGGCACTGCCTTTCATGTCAGCTGTTGTACTGAGCTCCATCAGGTGGATGTAGAAGATTCTATGAGGCTGGGCCTCTGGAATTCCTTCCCTCTGGAATTTCCTCTTTCTGGAATTTCCTCCCTCTGGAATTTCCTCCCCCTTGAATTCCTTCCCTCTGGAATTCCTTCCCTCTGGAATTCCTTCCCTCTGGAATTTCCTCCCTCTGGAATTTCCTCCCTCTGGAATTTCTTCCCTCTGGAATTCCTTCCCTGTGGAATTTCCTCCCCCTGGAATTCCTTCCCTCTGGAATTCCTTCCCTGTGGAATTTATTTCCTCTGGAATTCCTTCCCTCTGGAATTTCCTCTCTCGGGAATCCTCCCCCTCTTTGTTTCTCTCTCCCTCTGCAAGACATTCCTTCGAGCCCATGCCTTTGTTACCTGTCCCTATCTTTTTCTGTGGCTCAGTGTCAAATTGTATTTGATAATCACTCCTGGGGGCATTCTACATTAAAGGTGCTATACGAATGCAACTTGTTGTTGTTGAGGGACTCAAGATGCAGGGTTTACATGGTTTTAATACGCTGTGAACAACAAATTATCACATGAAGAATTCTCATCTGGGACAGCAAAGCAGGAGGAGCCCATTTTAAAAAATTCATTTGTGGTACGTGGGCGTCGCTGGCCGGGCCCAGCATTTATTGCCCATCCCTAATTGCTCCTTGAGAAGGTGGGGGTGAGCTGCCTTCTTGAGCCACTGCAGTCCCTGTGGTGTAGGTACACCCACCGTGCTGTTAGGGAGGGAATTCCAGGATTTTGACCCAGCGACAGTGAAGGAACAGCAGATATATTTCCAAGTCAGGATGGTGAGTGACTTGGAGGGAAACTTCCAGGTGGTGGTGTTCCCATCTATCTGCTGCCCCTGTCCTTCTAGATGGTAGTGGTCGTGGGTTTGGAAGGTGCTGCCTAAGGAGCCTTGGTGAGTTGCTGCAGTGCATCTTGTAGATGGTACACACACTGCTGCTCCTGTGCGTCGGTGGTGGAGGGAGTGAATGTTTGTGAATGGGGTGCCAATCAAGCGGGGCTGCTTTGTCCTGGATGGTGTCGAGCTTCTTGAGTGTTGTGGGAGCTGCACTCATCCAGGCAAGTGGGGAGTATTCCATCACACTCCTGACTTGTGCCTTGTAGATGGTGGACAGGCTTTGGGGAGTCGGGAGGTGAGTTACTCACCGCAGGATCCCTAGCCTCTGACCTGCTCTTGCAGCAAATGAATGCAAACCTACTCTGCTCTTGTCATTTAACACTGTTAGCCCCGGGATCATGCTCTGAGTCTGTCCTGCACCTCCTCCGAAACCAGTGTACCCTTCCTGAGGCACAGTGCCCAGAATTGAAAGCAGAATCACAGTTGCATCGCGTTCCCGGGGACAAGATTTATGAGAAAATATTTTCCACACGGTACGAGTGAACATATCTCACATCTGTATATTTACTTAACATCCCCCCACTTTCTAGTAGCTAAGGAAGCGAAGCTTTCCGAGTGATTAAAAAACACTCTCTCTGTGCTCTTGTGACATTATTATTTCACTAACAAACACAGAGCAAGATTAAAGTTCCCAGGCACCAGGTTGAACGAGTAAAAGGACAACGAGCCTGGAGATTAAATCTGTTCCAATATATTTTAGTTCACTCAGAAAAACAGGTGGCAATCTTAGGGAGAGGTGGTGATGTAGTGGCGCAGTGTCACTGGGCTAGTAACCCAGAGGCCCAGGCTAATGCACTGGGGACGTGGGTTCAAATCCCACCACGGCAGCTGGTGGAGTTTAAATTCAGTGAATAAACCTGGAACTGAGAACAAGTCTCAGTGATCGGTCATTAAAGACCCCATCCTAGCCACTGATAGAAGGATTACTGCTGTCCTTACCCAGTCTGGCCTACTCTCTGGGCCCCCAGCACTCCTAACTACCCCCTGAGCAAGCCCACTCAGTACCAGGGGCAATTAGGGATCCCATCTGAAACAAAATAGGAACTCTTGGCCTTGCCATAGGAACAGGAGAAGGTGTGGGGGGGTGATGAAGGTGAGACACCATGGGATGTTGGGGGTGGGGTGTTGCTGGCCAACCTTCATCCCGCTCTTGAGAACTGAGTGGGTTTGCTCGCTCGGCCATTTCAGGGGGCAGTTAAGAGTCAGCCACATTGCTCTGCATGGGCCTGGAGTCACATGTAGACCAGACTGGGTAAGGACAACAGATTTCCTTCCTTGAGAGTGGGGTGGGGCTGAGGGTTGATTGGTAGGGGGATTGCAGTGGAGGATGCAGCATCACTGGTGCATTCTCCATGGTAATGCTCCAACCAATCAGCACTCTCTTCTCATGCAGTATAAATTGTTGTTTTCTCCTTATTGTGTCCTGATGCGTACCAGATGAAAAGCTTCGACATGTCTCTTTATTCAGCAGTGCTCAAGTTCTGTACCTACCAGGCAACTACTCTTAATGATTTGTGAATCCAATATCACTAAAATAACCTGATTACCTGGCCACATTGCTGTTTGTGGGAGCTTGCTGTGCACAGATGAACTGCTACATGATTCCAGTGACAACACTTCAAATGTACTGCACTGGCTGTAAAGCGTTTTTGGGGGACCTTGAGGTCATGGAAGGCGCTATATAAATGCAATGACGTTGTTAACCTCAGTCGCTACTTTCTCCCTGAATGCAAACCCCCCTCAACCCCTTCGCTCTTTTACCCCATTTCCTTATTTTCCAAACAGCACTTGGCTTGGGCTCCTTGTTCCGCCCACCGGCGATGCTGGTCTTCATCGAAAATCGTTCGCCAACCTCGCACTCGTTCCTCTTTTCTATTTTTCCTTAGTTCTGTTGAAGGGTCATGAGGACTCGAAACGTCAACTCTATTCTTCTCCGCCGATGCTGCCAGACCTGTTGAGTTTTTCCAGGTAATTCTGTTTTTGTTTTGGATTTCCAGCATCCGCAATTTTTTTGTTTTTATCTCTGTGAATACCAGGAATGGGTGGACTGTCTTATGAGGAAAGGCTGGACAGGTTAGGCTTGTATCCATTGGAGTTTGGAAGAGTAAGAGGCGACTTGATTGAAACATAAGATCCTGAGGAGTTTTGACAGGGTGGATGTGGAGGGGATGTTTCCTCTTGTGGGAGAATCTAGAACTAGGGGGTCACTGTTTAAACATAAGGAGTCGCTGATTTAAAATGGAGATGAGACAAAATTTTTTCTCTCAGGGGGTCGTGAGTCTTAGGAACTCTCTTTCTGAAAAAGCGCTGGAAGCAGAGTCTTTGAATATTTTTAAGTCAGAGCTGGATAGATTCTCGGTAAGCATGCGGGGGTGACAGGTTATCGGGGGGGGGTTAGTTGGGTTGCAGATTTCGGGTCACTATCAGATCAGCCACGGCCTTATAAAGTTGCGGAGCGGGCTGGAGGGGGTGAGTGGCCTCCTCCTGCTCCTCGTTCGTAGGTAAATCCCAGCCGGCAGAGGGTCTGTGGAAGGCGGACAGATTCCTGGGAGGGAGGTGGAGGATCGGAGGTGAGCTGGAGGTGTTGGTGTTGAAGTGGGGGGGGGAAGGGGGTGGATTTGGATGAGGGGAGGCTGCCTGTGTGAAAGTGAGAGTTGTCCAAATCACACGGAGACAGAAGAGAGAGAGAGAGGCCTAGCCTGAGGCTTTGAAAGGATCTCCTCCAAGCAGCCACTGATCTCATTTATTTGGTTTCCTGGTATTGTTCGGCTGGTGAAGGGAAGGAAGCAACGGAAAGAGGAACATTCCAGAAAAGGAGTGGGGGTGGTTGGGGGGTCCGGTGTGGTTGCAGGGGTTGGGGGTGTAGCGAAGGCCTCAACGCCTGAGAGCAGCAGAAGCGATCTGGCAGCGCGCTCAGCACTTTCACACAAGGAGACGACGTGGCTGGTTTAACCGAGAGGCCATGACCCAGTGACCCTTTAACCCCAGCTGCCCCGGGGAACTGGCGGGCTGGGTTGCTAAGAGCCATCACCGGCCTGGGTTTCCAACTGCATCGCTCCAACTTAAGGACGGCCATTTTAAAACTAGGCCCCTGGTCGTCACGTTTGCAGAGAATCTGGAGAGAGAGAGCAGTTTCAGGAAAAAAATCATCGCCAAATAAAGATTCATGGTTCTGGCAACATAACGACAGGAGGAGGCCATTCAGCCCCCTCAAGCCTGTTACACAATTCGATTAAGTAAGGGCTGATTTGCACCTTAACTCCAACACGCCTTGTTTCTGTAACTCTGAATATCCTTGCTTAACAAAATCTTATTGATCTCAGTTTTGACAATTTCTCATCGAAACCCAGCCTCAACAGGTTTTTGGGGAGAGTGTGTTATGTCGATCCCAAGCTAGCTGATGAAGTGGGAAATGACACCAATACTTATCTTGACAATAGGTTTAGCCACAAGACACAGCATTGCATACGCCTGCTTCCTACCCCAGCGTCCCAGCGGTCTCTCTTTGGAAGTGCTCCAAGTGCTTGGTTAACCTCAATTAGATCACCCCCTAATCTACTGTACTTGAGGTCATGTAAACTTAAAGCTATGTCTCCTCATAACTTGTCCTCTCATAGGTTCACAAAAGATTGGTTCCAGGGATGAGGAACTTCGGTTAGGAAGATAGATGGGAGAATTCGGGGTTGTTCTCCCCCGGAGAAGAGAAGGCTGAGGGGAGATTTGACGGAGGTATTCAAAATCGTGGCCGGGGGATGGGGGGGTGGGGGAGGGGTTGTGCGGTGGGGGGTGGGGAGAGAATTTTCAGGTTGGCGGGTGAACGCGATTGGCCTCCTAGCTACGGCCAATTAACAGACAGCCGGCCTGAGAGGAGCGTGAGGGCTGGAGACAGGGCGGGAGCAGGGAGGAGAGAGCTTCCTCGGGGTGGGGGGTGGGGGTGGGGGGGGGCGGCTGACGAATTTGGGATCAATAAAAAAAGGAGCGTAAAATCCCGAGACAATGTCGGGCGGCCTCAGGGCGAGGCACCTCCGCGCACGGAAAGTGGAAACTATTTCAAAGTGTTTTAATCGGTTTTTTTTTGGATTGATCGGCGGAAACCTCACTCCGCCCGGGGGATGAGGCTCCCTCAAGAACTCAAAGGCCGTCTTGCCGATTGGCAAGCCCCACATGCCGGCCGAAATATCGTGCCATGACGTCGGGACGCTCGCCCGAAACCATCGCCCGCTACTCCGCGCCCGAACGTGTCCGGCGGCGCCAAGTTGGGAAATTCCACCCCCTCCCCCCCAACACCGAGGGGGGTCTGGACAGGGGAGAGAGGGAGAGAGACTGTTCTCCATTGGAGGGAGGCTTGAGAACCAGAGGGGCACATTGGCCGAAGGCGATTGGCAGGAGGGGCAAAGCGGGTTGGGGGGTGGGGGGGGGGGTTTGGTGGCGGGGGTGTTGACACGAGGTAGAAACCTTTTCACCCAGTGGGCGGTGAGGGGAGGCAGGTTCAATTGAGAGGCATCCGAGGGTGGGTGGGGGGGTGGGGGGAATTGGGTTATTATCGGAAAGGGAAGAACGTGTGAGGGTTACGGAGAGAGGGTGGGGGTGGGGGGTGGTGCAGTGCCTCGTTTGGAGAGCCGGCACAGAACAGGATGGGCCGAGTGGCACATCCTGTGGCCATTCTATCCTTGCAGGCCCTGCTACTGTTCCGGTGAATGTGCACCAGACACGCTCCAAAGCTAATATATCCTCTCTGAGGGGCATTGTCCAGAAAGCTGAACCTTTTACTCCTCATGGGGGCCTTAACCAGATCTTCACATAACTGATAGAACACTTCCGCCCTTTGACACCCCCGGCATCGTTGACACAAAGGGCTAACCCTCCATTTGCTCTTTGTAGCTGACCATTCAGTGACTGGTGTACATGGACACACAAGCTGCTGCTGTTTGTACAGCCTGGTGGTGCTAGCGATCCACAGGTCCAGGTTAATACCCTGGGAGCACAGGTTCAAATTCCAAAGCAGCATCTGGCGAGGCTTTCATTTCAGAGCCAGAGGTGCTCTTGACATATATGAGGGTCCCTGAGGGAGCTCAACAGGGTGGGCATCACCGCGATGGTTCCGCTTGTGGGAGAGGCTCAAACCAGGGGGGTAGCGGGTGAAGGGTTAAGCTCGGTTGAGGTTGGGGTGAGGGGAGATTTTTTTTTACCCTCCCCGGAGGGTCCCTGGCCTGTGGGATTCTCTCGCCCAGAGGGCAGTGCAGGGCCGATCAATGAAGGTATTCAGGAGCGGGAGATGGCGGTGTTAGTGGTCAGGTCACTGGACTAGTAACCAGAGGCCCAGGTTAATTCTCTGGGGGGAGGAGGAAGGGGAGAGGAGGGGGAAGGGGAGGGGAGGGGGAGGGGGATGGGGGAGGGGGGAGGGTGAAGGAGAGGGAGGGGAAGGGGAAGGGGTGGGGGAGGGGGGAGGGAGGGGAGGGGGAGGGGGTTGTGCGGGAGGAGGATAGGGGTTGGGGTGGAGGAGGGGAGTGGGTGGGGGAGGGGAGGATGGAGGGGGAAGGGGGAAGGGGGAGGAGGAGGGGAGGAGAGGGGGAAGGGTGAAGGGAAGGGGGAAGGGGTGGGGGAGGGGGAGGGGAAGGGGGTGGGGGAAGGGGTGGGGGAGGGGGAGGGGAAGGGGGTGGGGGAAGGGGTGGGGGAGGGGGAGGGGAAGGGGGTGGGGGAAGGGGTGGGGGAGGGGGAGGGTGAAGGGATGGGGGAGGGGGAGGGGAAGGGGGTGGGGGAGGGGAAGGGGGAGGGGGTGGGGGAGGGGGAGGGTGAAGGGAAGGGGGAGGGGGTGGGGGAGGGGGAGGGTGAAGGGACGGGGGAGGGGGTGGGGGAGGGGGAGGGTGAAGGGAAGGGGGAGGGGGTGGGGGAGGGGGAGGGTGAAGGGAAGGGGGAGGGGGTGGGGGAGGGGGAGGGTGAAGGGATGGGGGAGGGGGAGGGGTGGGGGAGGGTGAAGGGAAGGGGGAGGGGGTGGGGTGGGGGTGGGGGAGGGTGAAGGGATGGGGGAGGGGGTGGGGGAGGGGAGGGGAAGGGGGTGGGGGAAGGGATGGGGGAGGGGGAGGGGTGGGGGAGGGGGAGGGTGAAGGGAAGGGGGAGGGGGTGGGGGAGGGTGAAGGGAAGGGTGAGGGGGTGGGGGAGGGGAGGGGAAGGGGGTAGGGGAAGGGATGGGGGAGGGGGAGGGGTGGGGGAGGGGGAGGGTGAAGGGAAGGGGGAGGGGGTGGGGGAGGGTGAAGGGAAGGGGGAGGGGAAGGGGGTGGGGGAAGGGATGGGGGAGGGGGAGGGGTGGGGGGGAGGGGAGGGGGTGGGGGTGGGGGAAGTGATGGGGGAGGGGTGGGGGGGAGGGGTGGGGGGGAGGGGGTGGGGGAGGGGAGGGGAAGGGGGTGGGGGAAGGGATGGGGGAGGGGGAGGGGAGGGGTGGGGGGGAGGGGAGGGGGAGGGTGAAGGGACGGGGGAGGGGGTGGGGGAGGGGGAGGGGGAGGGGTGGGGGGGAGGGGAGGGGGTGGGGGAGGGTGAAGGGATGGGGGAGGGGGAGGGGTGGGGGGGAGGGGTGGGGGGGAGGGGAGGGGGTGGGGGAGGGTGAAGGGATGGGGGAGGGGGAGGGGTGGGGGGGAGGGGAGGGGGAGGGGGTGGGGGAGGGGTGGGGGGGGAGGGGTGGGGGGGAGGGGAGGGGGAGGGGGTGGGGGAGGGGTGGGGGGGAGGGGTGGGGGGGAGGGGAGGGGAGGGGGTGGGGGTGGGGGAAGGGATGGGGGAGGGGGAGGGGTGGGGGGGAGGGGAGGGGAGGGGGTGGGGGTGGGGGAAGGGATGGGGGAGGGGGAGGGGTGGGGGGGAGGGGAGGGGGAGGGGGTGGGGGAGGGGTGGGGGAGGGTGAAGGGACGGGGGAGGGGGTGGGGGAGGGGGAGGGGTGGGGGGGAGGGGTGGGGGGGAGGGGAGGGGGAGGGGGTGGGGGAGGGGTGGGGGAGGGTGAAGGGACGGGGGAGGGGGTGGGGGAGGGGGAGGGGTGGGGGAGGGTGAAGGGACGGGGGAGGGGGTGGGGGAGGGGGAGGGGTGGGGGAGATCCCAGGTTCAAATCCCACAAGGCAGCCGGTGGGAATTTAAATCCATTAAATAAAATCTATAATTTCGGGCTGGTCTCAGTGACGAGGAGGCATTTAATGGAACTATTGAAATTCGGGGAGGCGGGCGGGGTGGGTGGGTGGGTGGGTATGAGGGGTGGGTGTGGGGGGTGGGGGGGGGGTAATTTTCGGGGGAATGGGGCAGGGCAGCTGGGGAATGGACCACCGGCTGCAATCGGGCCCTGGCTGCGAGTTCACACCAATCACATCAGTGACGATGAGCACGGAGCTCCCTGTGCCCTAAATACCCCGCTTGGTTCACTAATACCCCCTTTAGGGAGGGAAATCGGCCCGTCCTTACCTGGGTCTGGCCTACACGTGACTCCCAGACCCAACCAGCAAAGGTGGTCGACTCCTAACTGCCCCTCGGAAATGGCCGAGCGAGCCCACTCAGTTCAAGGGGTAATTAGGGACGGGCAACAAATACTGGCCTCACCAGCGACACCCACATCCCATTAAAAAAATGTGAATTTATTCCAGGCTGAACTGGGTAGATTTTTGGGAGCCTGAGAGTGGGTGGGGGGGGGAGCGGAATCGGGGAACGCTCAAGAGGCCGGGATTGGAGGAGCGCAGGGAGCTCGGAGGGTTGTAGGGGCTGGAGGAGGTTACAGAGATAGGGAGGGGTGTAGGGTCTGGAGGAGGTTACAGAGATAGGGAAGGGTGTAGTGGCTGGAGGAGGTTACAGAGATAGGGAGGGTTGTAGTGTCTGGAGGAGGTTACAGAGATAGGGAGGGGTGTAGGGGCTGGAGGAGGTTACAGAGATAGGGAGGGGTGTAGGGGCTGGAGGAGGTTACGGAGATAGGGAGGGGTGTAGGGGCTGGAGGAGGTTACAGAGATAGGGAGGGGTGTAGGGGCTGGAGGAGGTTACGGAGATAGGGAGGGGTGTAGGGGCTGGAGGAGGTTACAGAGATAGGGAGGGGTGTAGGGGCTGGAGGAGGTTACAGAGATAGGGAGGGGTGTAGGGGCTGGAGGAGGTTACAGAGATAGTGAGGGGGTGTAGGGGCTGGAGGAGGTTACAGAGATAGGGAGGGGTGTAGGGGCTGGAGGAGGTTACAGAGATAGGGAGGGGTGTAGGGACTGGAGGAGGTTACAGAGATAGGGAGGGGTGTAGGGTCTGGAGGAGGTTACAGAGATAGGGAGGGGTATAGGGTCTGGGGGAGGTTACAGAGATAGGGAGGGGTGTAGGGGCTGGAGGAGGTTACAGAGATAGGGAGGGTTGTAGGGGCTGGAGGAGGTTACAGAGATAGGGAGGGGTATAGGGTCTGGGGGAGGTTACAGAGATAGGGAGGGGTGTAGGGGCTGGAGGAGGTTACAGAAATAGGGAGGGGTGTAGTGTCTAGAGGATGTTACAGAGATAGGGAGGGGTGTAGTGTCTGGAGGAGGTTACAGAGATAGGGAGGGGCGTAGGGGTTGGAGGAGGTTACAGAGATAGGGAGGGTTGTAGTGTCTGGAGGAGGTTACAGAGATAGGGAGGGGTGTAGGGGCTGGAGGAGGTTACAGAGATAGGGAGGGGTGTAGGGGCTGGAGGAGGTTACGGAGATAGGGAGGGGTGTAGGGGCTGGAGGAGGTTACAGAGATAGGGAGGGGTGTAGGGGCTGGAGGAGGTTACGGAGATAGGGAGGGGTGTAGGGGCTGGAGGAGGTTACAGAGATAGGGAGGGGTGTAGGGGCTGGAGGAGGTTACAGAGATAGGGAGGGGTGTAGGGGCTGGAGGAGGTTACAGAGATAGGGAGGGGTGTAGGGACTGGAGGAGGTTACAGAGATAGGGAGGGGTGTAGGGTCTGGAGGAGGTTACAGAGATAGGGAGGGGTATAGGGTCTGGGGGAGGTTACAGAGATAGGGAGGGGTGTAGGGGCTGGAGGAGGTTACAGAGATAGGGAGGGTTGTAGGGGCTGGAGGAGGTTACAGAGATAGGGAGGGGTATAGGGTCTGGGGGAGGTTACAGAGATAGGGAGGGGTGTAGGGGCTGGAGGAGGTTACAGAAATAGGGAGGGGTGTAGTGTCTAGAGGATGTTACAGAGATAGGGAGGGGTGTAGTGTCTGGAGGAGGTTACAGAGATAGGGAGGGGTGTAGGGGTTGGAGGAGGTTACAGAGATAGGGAGGGGTGTAGGGGCTGGAGGGGGTTACAGAGATAGGGAGGGTTGTAGTGTCTGGAGGAGGTTACAGAGATAGGGAGGGGTGTAGGGGCTGGAGGAGGTTACAGAGATAGGGAGGGGTGTAGGGGCTGGAGGAGGTTACGGAGATAGGGAGGGGTGTAGGGGCTGGAGGAGGTTACAGAGATAGGGAGGGGTGTAGGGGCTGGAGGAGGTTACGGAGATAGGGAGGGGTGTAGGGGCTGGAGGAGGTTACAGAGATAGGGAGGGGTGTAGGGGCTGGAGGAGGTTACAGAGATAGGGAGGGGTGTAGGGGCTGGAAGAGGTTACAGAGATAGGGAGGGGTGTAGGGGCTGGAGGAGTTTACAGAGATAGGGAGGGGTGTAGGAGCTGGAGGAGGTTACAGAGATAGGGAGGGGTGTAGGGGCTGGAGGAGGTTACAGAGATAGGGAGGGGTGTAGGGGCTGGAGGAGTTTACAGAGATAGGGAGGGATGTAGGGGCTGGAGGAGGTTACAGAGATAGGGACGGGTGTAGTGTCTGGAGGAGGTTACAGAGATAGAGAGGGGTGTAGGGGCTGGAGGAGGTTACAGAAATAGGGAGGGGTGTAGGGTCTGGAGGAGGTTACAGAGATAGTGAGGGGGTGTAGGGTCTGGAGGAGGTTACAGAGATAGGGAGGGGGTGTAGGGTCTGGAGGAGGTTACAGAGATAGGGAGGGGGTGTAGGGTCTGGAGGAGGTTACAGAGATAAGGAGGGGGTGTAGGGTCTGGAGGAGGTTACAGAGATAGGGAGGGGGTGTAGGGTCTGGAGGAGGTTACAGAGATAAGGAGGGGGTGTAGGGTCTGGAGGAGGTTACAGAGATAGGGAGGGGTGTAGGTGCTGGAAGAGGTTACAGAGATAGGGAGGGGTGTACGGTCTGGAGGAGGTTACAGAGATAGGGAGGGGTGTAGGGGCTGGAGGAGTTTACAGAGATAGGGAGGGATGTAGGGGCTGGAGGAGGTTACAGAGATAGGGAGGGGTGTAGTGTCTGGAGGAGGTTACAGAGATAGAGAGGGGTGTAGGGGCTGGAGGAGGTTACAGAAATAGGGAGGGGTGTAGGGTCTGGAGGAGGTTACAGAGATAGGGAGGTGTGTAGGGGCTGGAGGAGGTTACAGAGATAGGGACGGGTGTAGTGTCTGGAGGAGTTTACAGAGATAGTGAGGGGGTGTAGGGTCTGGAGGAGGTTACAGAGATAGGGAGGGGTGTAGGGGCTGGAGGAGGTTACAGAGATAGTGAGGGGGTGTAGGGTCTGGAGGAGGTTACAGAGATAGGGAGGGGGTGTAGGGTCTGGAGGAGGTTACAGAGATAGGGAGGGGGTGTAGGGGCTGGAGGAGGTTACAGAGATAGAGGGTGTGGTAATCTGAGGTGTAAGGCACTTTGAAGAGAGTGTGAGCAGTTTGGCCATGTCAGGCCCAGTCGCTGTGTCGTGCGGGCGAGTGTGTTAACATTAGCCTAGAGTCGGGTCTGGGTGGGACAGTACGCTCCAGGTTAGTGTTCCCGTTGTCTGTGTAAATAAATAGCATGTGTTTCATGTCATATCGATCCCTGTGCCTGCCGCTCACTGTAACCAGCTCACACACTGACTGATTGGGAGCAGAGCCAACCCCTAGTGGAGCGTAAGAGAGGGGAGGGTCCGAGGCCATGGAGGGGGTTTGAGGGGTGTAGATGGGGGTGTGGGTGGAGCAGGGACCATGATGTTGGCGCTGGTCCCCATTATGGTGAGGGAGGGGGCTGGGGAGGAGGGTAGGGGGAAGGGGGGAGGTGGTGTGGAGGAGGGGGGAGGGGGGATGGGGAGGAATGGGGAGGAGGGGGGATGGGGAGTAAGGGGGAGTGGGGATTGGCCGGAGGGGGGTGATGGGGCAGAGGGGGGAGGGGGAATGGGGTGGAGTGGGGAGGGGGGATGGGGAGGAGGGTGGGGAGGGGGATAGGGAGGAGTGGGGAAGGGGGATGGGGCAGAGGGGGTGATGAGGAGGAGGGGGGTGGATGGGGGTGGGGAGGAGGGGGGGATGGGGAGGATGGCGAATGGGGAGGGGGAGAAGCGGGGGAATGGGGCAGAGCGGGGAGGAGGGGGACGGGGAGGAGGGGGTGGGGAGGAGAGGAGGGGGTGGGATGGGGAGGGAGAGTAGGGGATGGGGAGGAGTGGGTTTGAGGAGGAGGGGGGAGGGGAAGAGGGGGATGGGCTGCTCCGTTGTTCACCTTCTCTGGTACTTAACTGGGGCCAAAAAGGGATAATCCTGAGGCCCCCACCCACCATCCCTCAGCTCTGCAGTAAATGTAACTGGACGGCCAGATTAACCTGCCCACCGAGGACAGTAAACAGACTCCACTCATTAAAGAAATGAAAGGAGCAAACCACAGTCTGCTCCCCCCCACTCCGTCAGCATTAACCTTCCCATTAAAGGTGGAATGTGAGGAGGCTTTTGTGTACAGCAGGCCCACTATCTGCTCAAGGATCCTGATCCGTGTGAATCCCGCAGCTCGCCCAGTGCTTTCAGGGGGCTCGGAGACTCGGACGGGGCAGCCCAGCCCCCAGCACACAGGCTCCGCATTTCAAAATGCTCCCTTTCACCAACCCAGTTAAACTGTTTGCCCTCAGTGTGTGGGAATATTTACAGAGCTCCAGCCTTCCTGACACTGAGGGAGAGGAGATAATCACCAGGGAAGCAGCACTCTTACTCAAATACACACACACACACATACACACAGTCACGTGCACCCAGAGTCTCACACACATGCACACACACACACACACACACACACACACACAGAGACACAGACACACATGCATGCACACACATGCACACACACACACACACACACGCATGCACACACACAGTCACGTGCACCCATAGTCTCACACAGTCACATACACACAGTCGGACACTCACACACACTCATACACACACATACAGACACACACACACAGTCACGTGCACCCACAGTCTCACACACAGTCACACACCCACAGTCAGACATGCACATGCACACACACACACACACGCATGCACACTCTCACACACAGACAGAGTCATGTGCACCCATAGTCTCACACACAGTCACACACCCATAGTCAGGCATGCACGCACACACAAACACACACACACTCACATGCACGCGCGCACACACTCACAGAGTCACATGCATCCATAGTCTCACACACAGTCACACACCCACAGTCGGGCACGCACACACAAACACAGACACACTCACATGCACACTCACACACACACACAGACAGAGTCACGTGCACCCATAGTCTCACACACAGTCACACACCCACAGTCGGGCACGCACACACAAACACACACACAGACACACACACAGACACACACACAGAGTCACATGAACCCACAGTCTCATACACAGTCACACATCCACAGTCAGGCACGCACACACACACGCACGCAGTGACACATAGACGCACACACACGCACACACCCACAGTTACACACAGACAGACAGACACACACACAATAGTCACACATACCCACATATATACACATACATACAAAAACATGAACCCACACACACACTTACACACACACACACACACACACTCACTCACTCACACACTCAGGATCATTTGACCAGATGTTCTGTATCTCATTTCTCCTCCCATCAAACCTCTGCCCCTCTCCACCCCACAATCTACCCCCTCCCCCACACCCTGTCATACTCCACCCCATCACCTCTACCCCCTGCCCCTCTCCTCCAAAACCCCTAACCCCCTGTCCCCCTCTCCTGCACCGCCTCCCCCCCACCCCCCCCTCTCCTGCCCTGGCGTTACCCTGGCTGGGATCTACCGGAGGGTTTGAAATTAGCCTCAGCCCAAACCAACGCAGGGTCACCATTCTTACATGGGGCCCAAGGAGGGTTGGGGGCGGTGGGGGGTGGGGGTTGGGGCAAGGCCCTCCCTGCTCGTTGCCCATTGCCACGCCAACCTCGGGGCCCCTACATCGGTTACCCGCGCAGTCTGAACTCCTGGGCTGGATGTGGAGTCTCCCCCTCTGTGTGTGTTTTGGGGAGGGGTGGGTGGGTGGCTGGTTGTGGGGTGGGGGGGGAAGGTGGAGGGGAGAAGTGTGCGGGCCTGAAAACTGAGGGAAAGTTGATCCCTAAACAAACCTGTGCAGCGCCAACAGGCCTCGGCCTGAACCGGAGTCTCGACAGGAGGGAAGTGACATTTAATTGCAGGTGAGGGAGAATCATCAAAGGATTGTGGGCGGAAAAGGGGAAAAAAAAAATAATCCTCTCTTAATTCAGCACTTGACTGTCTCACCCCCGTGGCTCCCAATCCATTAAAGTCTGCCCCAAGCTGCCATCAAAACCCCAGGAATCCCAATTAGAGCCTTTCTCGGCCGGAGAGATCATTCACTCGGCGAGCGCACCTCACCCTAAATCCTGTCGACTGGCTCCGTCCGTTTAGTTTGTGAGGCTTTCCCCCCCCGCCCCTGCCCTTTGCAGCGGGTCTGTCACCGATGCGGCCCGCTTGCCGGTCAGGCCTGAGGCCTACTCTGGCCACCTTTCCCTGAGAAACATGGAGGTTTAAGTCAAGGGGCCCCGTGCATCACTGAAGTAGGCCCCGGCCCCTGCTCGAGGGAAGCCTTTTACCTGCCTCCCCACCCCCCACCCCCCACCGTCGTTTTTTTTTTTGGTGGCCAACTGTGGGTTCCTCCCGTGACAACTGGCGCCTTTTTCTTACGCGATTAGAAACGCCACCCCCCCCCCCACCCCCGAGGGCGCTTGACGAGAGTCACATGACCACAACTTGACATCAGGCCGTGTGAGGTGACCAGAAGGATGGGACGGCCTAGGCCGGTTTTAAAGAGCGTCTCCGAACCGACACTCTTTCCCCCCCCCACCACCTCATCGCTGTTTGTGGGATCTTGCTGTGTGCAGATTGGTTGCCCCTGTTTTCTATCTTCACGGCAGTGACCGACCTTCGAAGGTCGGCTGGCTGTGAGGGGCTTTTCGGATGTCCTGAGGTCGTGACAGGTGCTATATGAACACAAGCTCTTTCCTTACCACATCCCACAGCCTCTTACAGCACCCGGTGCGCTCGAATCTTCCTGAAATAATCGAAGGTTAAATAATCGAAAGTAATCAAGTGTCATTCCACACTCAATCCCCGATGATTAACATCCTGGCGGTTACCATTGACCAGAAACTGAACTGGACCAGCCATATAAATACTGAGGCTACAAGAGCAGGTCAGAGGCTGGGAATCCTGTGGTGAGTAACTCACCTCCTGACTCCCCAAAGTCTGTCCCCCATCTACAAGGCACAAGTCAGGAGTGTGATGGAATACTCCCCACTTGCCTGGATGAGTGCAGCTCCCACAACACTCAAGAAGCTCAACACCGTCCGGGACAAAGCAGCCCCGCTTGATCGGCACCCCATCCACAAATATTCACTCCCTCCACCACCGACGCACAGTAGCAGCAGCGTGTGTACCATCTACAAGATGTACTGCAGCAACTCACCAAGGCTCCTTCGACAGCACCTTCCAAACCCACAATCTCTACCATCTAGAAGCACAGGGGCAGCAGATAGATGGGGACACCACCACCTGGAAGTTCCCCTCCGAGCCACTCACCATCCTGACTTGGAAATATATCGGCCGTTCCTTCACTGTCGCTGGGTCAAAATCCTGGAACTCCCTCCCTAACAGCACGGTGGGTGTACCTACACCACAGGGACTGCAGCGGCTCAAGAAGGCAGCTCACCACCACCTTCTCAAGGGGCAATTAGGGATGGGCAATAAATGCTGGGCCCAGCCAGCGAAGCCCACATCCTGTGAATGGATAAAAAAGGTCAGGGATATTTCCGCTTCCCGACCCTACAGCAGCACGATCTTGTGGGAATTTGGCTGCCTCTGTGTTCGCCGTATGGTTAAGGACAGTGGGCAGGGACCTCGAGGTAGGAGGCCCAAGGGAAGGGACGGTAGCCCTGAGCAGCTGGGGGGAGAGAGGGGTGCTGCCGAGGTAGGGCAGAGAGCCCGAGGGTGCCTCAAAATGGCTGCCGAGCATGAATAAGAGACAAAAATCAGGCCTGGAGGTGTTAAGGCCATCAATGCGGAGGGGAGGGAGCCCCTCCTGAAGGGCTGTGGATGTTTCAGCCTTGTCGCTCTGTCACCGGGGGTTTCGAGGAGGCTCCGATGGACCTTTGACCTGCTGCCGGGAGGCCGCCTCCAAGTCGGTGTCAGCCTCAGGGATCAGATGGGGACCCTTCCAATGTTGGGAATATCCCAGTCCCATGGGACGATGCCTCTTACCTTGACCTTTGACTGGGGCAACTGGCCGATGGGTGCGAATGGAGCAGGATGCCATTTCCCATGGCAACCCGGCCCGTCCAAAGGCCAAAGCCTCATCGATTTACTCCCTCCGGCCTTCCCACCCCACCCGCCCCCCCCACCCCCTCCCCCACACAAGGGGCCGGGGGGAGCATTGGCCTGGGGAGAGTCACCCTCCTCAAGTGTCAGCCGAGGATCAGTGACCCACCATTTTTGCCTCCTGAGTCGGAAGAGAGTTTGGTGGGGGGGGCCCAATCGAGGGGCCCAGGCACAAGTCAACGGTCCCGTCGCTGTGCAGCACTGTCAGAGGTGCCAGCGTTCAGACGAGGCATTAACCTGAGACCTCGTGGGCAGACATAAACCACCCTTATTCCGGAGATGGATCGGGAACGCCCTTCCCAATATCTGTCCCACAGCCAACGCCGGCAAAGAGAGCAGATGATCTGGTCTTTATTTGCTTGTGGGAGCTTGCTGTGCGCATTTTGGCTGCCACTTTTCCTGCATTGGCACAGTGACCACACTCCCTTAAAGCACCTCATCGGCAGGTAGGCTGTTTAGGTACATCCTGAGGTTGTGAAAGGCGCTACATAAATTCTTTTCTTTGGTGATGTTGGTTGAGTGATAAATATTGGTTGGAAGGATTAAGATGGGTTGAATGGCCTTTCTCATCTATAATTACCCTGCCCAGGAACAGATGACTGACACTGGATCTGCCCATGAATCCCATTCGGTACTGAGGCAGACTTGCTAACTCATGGCTGGTCAGGTTACATAAGATCATAAGGAAACAGGAGTAGGCCATTCGGCCCCTCAAGCCAGCCCTGCCATTCAATAAGATCATGGCTGATCTGCCCCAGGCCCCAACTCCTCTCTCGTGCCAGCTCCTCATGACCCTCAACTCCCCGATGTTTCAAAAACCTACCTACCTCCTCTTTAAATACTTTCAGTGATCCAGCCTCCACAACTCTCTGGGGTAGAGAATTCCAGACATTCACTACCCTCTGAGAGAAGAAATTCCTTCGCATCTCAGTCTCAAATGAGTGTCCCCTTATTCTGTAACTATGTCCCCTAGTTCGAGATCCCCCCACTAGTGGAAACATCATCTCAACATCTACCCTGTCAAGCCTCCCTCAGAACCTTGTACGTTTCAATAAGATCACCCCTCATTCTTCTAAACTCTAACAAATAACGGCCTAACCTGTTTAGCCGTTCTTGATAAGTCAACCCCTTTCTCCCAGGAATCAGCCGAGTCAATCTCTTTTGAGCTGCCTCCAACGCCAGGATATCCCTTCCTAAATACCGGGGGCGGGGGGGAGCAAAACTGGAGGAATTATATTCCCGGAGGGCTTTGAACACATGATCTCCCTGCCCCAATTTTCTTTTTGGGAGACAGAAATGGGAAAAAGTGTGGAAAGTAAACAAAATAGGCCCGTAAATTTTTTTCCTCAATGCCTCAATTGGTTTTCTTCCTGGGTTTCGCAAGCTTCCAATGTGTCCCAGATGGTCAATGTAGGTCCCTGGAGACTCCAGGGCAATCCTAGAGGGTTGGCAAGCCCCTAATACTTGGTGGGGGGGCGACACTAGCCAAGCTGTTGTTATCCGGAGCCAATGGCAGCTCAAGGTTTCCTTTGCTCGCCTCTCTGCTGACTTCGCTCTGCCCCCCCACCCCGGCTTTCGCCATCGCCCGAGTAACAGAGGGCCGCCAGCCCTCCTCACGTATCCCGCCCACCTCCCACCCCACACCGTGCGGGAAGGCCGCAGGGCGAGGCGCTCCACCATCCGGGATCGAGCAGGCCGCCCGGCCTTGGGACCACTGGACGCCAAGCCCGAGCCTGAGGCCTGCAGCGGGAGGGAAACTGCCAACCCAGCATTTTGAAGCAAAGTCCTCATGCCAACCCCTGACCCTTTGGGTTAACTCTCTTTCCTCTTTGCTGGGCCTAACTACATGCCTCTTTGTTCCTTCATTTTATTCCGAATCGCTCGCCTTAAAATGGCGACAATTGTCCGACCCGAATGTCTGCCCCTCTTCAGCGGCTACGTTCGTGGCCGGGTGTCCCTGGAGAGGGAGCACGCGGTGTCTGCTGGCACCATCGAGGCCTCCTGTGCTCGGTGGGCACCGCGGGGTCTGTGGTGTTTTATTAACCCCCATAATCACATTTTGGTTTGATGTTTGTCAGTTTCCTTTAAACTCTGTCTTTGGTTTACCAGCTATCCTAATTTTAGGGGCTGTGTTTACTTTATCCCTCACTTTGTTAATTTAGTTTATTTGGTTGACTCCAAAGGAGCTAAAACAGCGACTAGTAGCCGAGACAGCTTGGCCAAAAATTAAGGAGGGTCTTGCATTTCTATAACACCTCAGGACGTCCCAAAGCGCCTAACATCCAATGGAGCACTTTTCCCTTCCAAGTGTAGGCACTGCCATAATGGCAGCAAATGCAGCTGCCAATTTGTGCACAGCAAGCTCCCACAAACAGAAATGTGAAAAAGACCATCCGAATTTTCTGGTGATGTCGATTGAAGGATAAGCCTTAGCCCCAGGACTCCAGGGATAGCTCCCCTGCTGGCCGTGGGTTCTCTTACATCCACCTGTCAGGGCAAATGGGGCCTCGGCTTAATGTCTGATCTGAAAGACAGTGCATCGTTCCCTCAGTACTGCACCAGGAGCGTCGGTCTGGATTATCAGTCTCCAATTTCTGGAGTGTGAACAGGTTCCCAATGTTATGAAGTCAGAGTGCGCTCCCCACTGAGACCCATTTCACCCTAAAATAACTAGGTTTACATGGATGCTAGAAATAGATACATTCCGGCCGGGATTTTCCCTCTTCGACACTGGCGGGAGTTGTCACGGGCGGGACAGGAATATTTGGAGTGTCGTTCAGCTGGTGTCGAGGCCAGAAAATCCTACCCTCTGTCTCTGTCCCTCGCTTTTTGCCTCTCCCTGTCTCCCTCTTTTCCACCCATTCTGCCCTGGACTCTCTTTTGCTATTTATCTCCCTCTGTCTTTCTCTCTGTCTCTCCATCTGTCTCACTGTCTCTCTCTGCCTCCTCTCTCTCTCTGTCCCTCTGTTTCTCCATCTCTCGCTGTCTCTACCTCCCTCTGTCTCTCTCTGTCTCTCTCTCTCGCTGTCTCTCTCTCTCTCTGCCTGTCTGTCTGTCTCTCTGTCTCTCTGTCCCTCTCTCTTGCTCTCTCTCTCTGTCTTTCTCTCTGTCTCTCTCTCTCTGTCTCTCCATCTCTCACTGTCTCTCTCTGCCTCCTCTCGCTGTCTCCATCTCTCTCTGTCGTTCTCTCTCTTTCTTTCTCTCTCTCGCTTTCTCTCTCTGTCTCTCTCTCGCTGTCTCTCTCTGCCTGTCTGTCTGTCTCTCTCTCTCTCTCTGTCCCTCTCTCTCGCTCTCCCTCGCTGTCTCTCTCTCTGTCTGTCTGTCTCTCTCGCTCTCTCTCTGTCTCTCTCTCTCGCTGTCTCTCTCTGCCTGTCTGTCTGTCTCTCTCTCTCTGTCCCTCTCTCTCGCTCTCTCTCGCTGTCTCTCTCTCTGTCTGTCTGTCTGTCTCTCTCTCTCTGTCTCTCTGTCTCTCTGCCTGTCTGTCTGTCTCTCTCTCTCTGTTCCTCACTCTCACTCTCTCTCTCTGTCTGTCTGTCTCTCTCTTTTTCTGTCCCTCTCTCTCACTCTCTCTCTCTTTCTCTGTCTCTCTCTCTCTATCTCTCTCACTGTTTCTCTCTCTGCTTCTCTCTCTTTGTCTCTGTTTCTCTCTGTCCCCGCCTCTCTCTCTCCCTCCCTCTCTCTCTCTCTCTCTGTCTCTCTCTCTCCCTCTCTGTCTCTCTCTCTCTCTCTGTCTCCTCTCTATCCTTTTATTTCTGTCTCACCCTCTCTTGTCTCCTCATCCACATTCCCTACATTACAACAGTGATTACACCTCAAGAACACTCCATTGGCTGTAAATTGTTTTGGGATGTCAGAGGTCGTGGAATGAGAGTGTTCCTTTCTTTCAGAACTGAGAGATTATAACTATCAGGAAAGGTTGCACTGGCTGAGAATCCCTTCTCTGAAAAAGAGAAGGCTGAGGCCTGATCGAAGCCTTTTAAATGATAAAGAGGGTTCGATAGGGCAGACGTAGAGAAGATTTGTCCATTTGTGGGGGAGGCCAGAACTAGGGGTCATAAATATAAGAGTCACTAATAAATCCAATTGGGAATTCAGGAGAAACTTTGCTACCTGGGGAAATGGTAGCCTTGGGGTTACTGTCACTGGACTGGCAATGCAGAGGCTCAAGATACTGCGTTGGGGATATGAGTTCAAATCCCACCACAGCAACCGGTGGAATTTAAATTCTGTTAATGAAATGTGGAACATGAAGCTGGTCTCAGTCATGGTGACCATGAAACTATCATCAATTGTTGTAAAAACCCCGTCTGGTTCGCTAATGACCCCTTTAGGGAAGGAAATCTGACCTCCTTACCGGTCTGGCCTACATGTGACTCCCAGACCCACAGCAATGTGGTTGACTTTTAACTGCCCCTCTGAAATGGCCGAGCGAGCCCACTCAGTTCAAGGGGCAATTAAGGATGGACGACAAATGCTGGCCTTGCCAGTGATGCCCACATTCCATGAAATAATAAAAAAAACCAACCCAGGGAGCAGGGAGAGTGTGGAACTCACTCCCACAGGGAGCTGAATAGGGTCGATACCTTTAAGGGGGAAGCTGGGTAAACACGTGAGGGAGAAAGGATTAGAGGGATATGGGGGTGGGGTGAGATGAAGGGTGGGAGGAGGCTCATGTGGAGCATAAACATAGGTATAGACCAGATGGGCCGAATGGCCTGTTTCTGTACTGTACATAGTTTGGACAATGAGGTCTCTTTAGGTCTGGCCATCCGGCCTGTGAAGCCTGAGTGTCTCAGTACGATTTGCCTTTCGATTTCTCACTCGCTGCTTACTCCAGTTTGAATGTTGTGGGGCTGCAGGTTTGGCAAAGCAATTGTCCCTTGGCGTTGCTGACTCACTGATGGACAAATCTTCAGTCAGAACCCCCAGGGTTCAGGGCTCAGTCCGGCCTGTGTTTCAGGGCTCAGTCCGGCCTGTGTTTCAGGGCTCAGTCCACCTGTGTTTCAGGGCTCAGTCCGGCCTGTGTTCCAGGGCTCAGTCTGGCCTGTGTTTCAGGGCTCAGTCCTGCCTGTGTTTCAGGGCTCAGTCCGGCCTGCGTTTCAGGGCTCAGTCCGGCCTGTGTTTCAGGGCTCAGTCCACCTGTGTTTCAGGGCTCAGTCCGGCCTGTGTTTCAGGGCTCAGTCCGGCCTGTGTTTCAGGGCTCAGTCCGGCCTGTGTTTCAGGGCTCAGTCTGGCATGTGTTTCAGGGCTCAGTCCGGCCTGTGTTTCAGGGCTCAGTCCGGCCTGTGTTTCAGGGCTCAGTCCAGCCTGTGTTTCAGGGCTCAGTCTGGCATGTGTTTCAGGCTCAGTCTGGCCTGTGTTTCAGGGCTCAGTCCGGCCTGTGTTTCAGGGCTCAGTCCGGCCTGTGTTTCAGGGCTCAGTCCGGCCTGTTTTTCAGGGCTCAGTCCGGCCTGTGTTTCAGGGCTCAGTCCGGCCTGCGTTTCAGGGCTCAGTCCGGCCTGTGTTTCAGGGCTCAGTCCGGCCTGCGTTTCAGGGCTCAGTCCGGCCTGTGTTTCAGGGCTCAGTCCGGCCTGTTTTTCAGGGCTCAGTCCGGCCTGTGTTTCAGGGCTCAGTCCGGCCTGCGTTTCAGGGCTCAGTCCGGCCTGTGTTTCAGGGCTCAGTCCGGCCTGCGTTTCAGGGCTCAGTCCGGCCTGCGTTTCAGGGCTCAGTCCGGCCTGTGTTTCAGGGCTCAGTCCGGCCTGTGTTACCCAGGTATGTTCCAGGCCAGCGTAAGGGAAAATCTGACGTGAGGGGTGGGGAGGGGAGGGGTGAGGGGGAAATGACTCCAGCCCGGACCTTACTCGGCAACCCCATTGCCGGGGCGCCGATCGGGATGACTCCGGCCTCCAGTGGCATTGGCGTTCCGCCCTGGCAGACACCGTCCGGTGATCCCGCTGGGCTTTCGCGCTGGCTCAGAAACGATTCCTGCCCCGCGCGGGGGGGGGGGGGGGGGGGGGGGGGGGGGGGGCGTGGGGGGGGGTGGGGGGACTTGCTATCCCCCTGCCCCCGCCCCCAACCCCACCACCCGCCACCCCCGACGGCAACGGGGCCGGGACATTCCAGAGCGGGAGTCGAACCCACAGCCGCGGGGAGGCCAGAGCGTGGCAAGGCTGGCATCTTGTCCTGGTGACCTCTCTCCAGAGCTGTGCCGGCAGTGATCGGGGGGTGGGAGGGGTGGAGGAGGGGGAAGGGGTGACGAGGAGCTTCCAGGGAGGCGAAGGTCTCAATTTAACAAGTCGCTGTAAAGCCCACGAGGCCTACTAGGCCTCGGCCAACACAGGAGGCCTGAGACCCAGCGCCCTGGTGACCTGTGTGCGGAGATAGTGGGGTGGGGGGGGGAAGTGGGGGGTGGGGGGGCAGGGGTGTTCAGCAACATGGGGATATTTATAAACCCGATGGGGCACTGTGCCTTTGTTAACCCTGACCGTGCTGCCCAGTCCCAGGGGTGCAGCAACGCCACAGGCGCATCCGACATTTGTATCGGGCGTTTAACGTGGTTGAGCTTCCCAGGGTGCGTTGCAGGCGTGTCACCGGGCGGCCATCTTAACCAGGTGGGCGCAGGTGCCCGGCCCTTAACGCTTCACCACACTTACCCACGCCGGCATGGTACCCGCCTATCCTGATCCCCGCGGGCCGGCACCGTATCCATGGGCCCCACGCTGAGTGCCCTGGCTGCTGAGCTGGGCCGAACCCTCCTCCCAGGCCCGGTGGCCTCCTCCTTACGGCTCTGGGGACGAGGGTGTCCCTCCTGGTAACCACCTCCTCCAGGAGGACAGCGAGGCACTTGCCTGACAACCTAGGGGGTGGGGGGCGGGGGCCGAGCACCCACCTGACCTGTACCCCCGCCCTCACCACCTGGCGTCTCCAGCCACAGTTGAGGCCGTGGTTTCAGCCGTCAGCCCTCAGGAGGCAGGTTCTACCCCGGCAGCCTCCCTGGAGCTGCCTCTGGGCTTTGTAAACTACCCGCTGGGGTCTCCATCGGAGCCAGTGCCCAACAGACCCTCACCCTTACCCTTGCCCCGCCCTCACGCTCGACCCCACCCTCACCCTCACCCTCCACCCTCACCCTCGCCCTCACCTTCCACCCTCTTCCCTCACCCTCATCCTCACCCTCCACCCTCACCCTCGCCATCACCCTCCACCCTCTTCCCTCACCCTCATCCTCACCCTCCACCCTCACCCTCACCCTCCACCCTCCACCCACCACCCTCCGCCCTCACCCTCACACTCGCCCTCCGCCCTCCACCCTCACCCTCACCCTCACCCCCACCCTCACCCTCCGCCCTCTTCCCTCACCCTCACCCTCCACCCTCTGCCCTCGCCCTC
Organism: Carcharodon carcharias; assembly: GCF_017639515.1. Lineage (NCBI taxonomy): Eukaryota > Metazoa > Chordata > Chondrichthyes > Lamniformes > Lamnidae > Carcharodon > Carcharodon carcharias. The sequence continues at coordinate 17,154,507 of NC_054499.1, forward strand.
ACCCTCCACCCGCCACCCTCCACCCTCACCCTCACTCTCGCACTCGCCCTCTGCCCTCACCCTCCGCCCTCACCCTCCATACTCACCCTCTGCGCTCACCCCATCCTCACCCCCTGCCCCCACCCTCCGCCCTTGCTCTCACCCTCCACCCTCAACCTCAACCTCTGCCCTCACCCCCACCCTCCGCCATCACACTCGACCCCACCCTCCGACCTCACCCTTCACCCTCGCCTTCGCTCCCACCCTCTGTCCTCGCCCCCACCCTCTGCCCTTGCTCTCACCCTCACCCTCTGCCCTCGCATTCGCCCTCACCCTCCAATCTCACCCTCACTCACACCCTCGCCCTCACCCTTGCCCTCACCCTCCACCCTCACCCTCCACCCTTGCCTCCGCCCTCGCCTTCACCCTTACCCTCGCCCGGCCCTTCATGGCCATTGGGAAGGCGTGTTTCATGCTGGGCGAGCCTTGATTGGCCAGCCAGTGTGAAATGGTGGTCGGGGGGCCGATTGTGACCAGGTGCCCGGGTGCCTGTGTCCTGACAGGTCCCGGACCCACCGATCATGTGCTCCCGCCAAAGGGTAAAATTCAGGCCAAGGAGATATTAGGTCATGTGGCCAATTTGAGTCAAAGAGGTTGGCTCTAAGGGGTGCCTTAAAGTGGGGGTGGGTGGGTGGGAAGTGGTCAGGGAACATAGAGAGAGAGAGAAGGGGTCGGAGAGGTTTAGGGAGGGAATTCCAGACATTAGGGCCCCGAGCAGCTGAAGGCACGGCCGCCAATGGCGAAGTGATTAAAACCGAGGACCCTCAACAGGCCAGGACTTGAGGAGTGCGGAGATTTCGAAGGGTTGTGGGGCTGGAGGAGATTACAGAGGTAGGGCAGAGCTTTAGAATCGAAGCGTCGCTTCACTGGAAGCCAACGTCGGTCAACGAACGCTGTGGATTGTGGGCGAACGGGAGTTGGCGCGAGTGAGGCCTCGGGCGGCCATGTTACCGCTGACCCTGAAGACGAAGGCGACATGTAGGGTTCAGGAGCTCAGGGCCGCCTCGAAATGCCTCACAGCCAATGAAGCCAATGTCGGAAAAAGCAGCAGCCAGTTAGCGCACAGCAAGATCCCACACGCACAAAAATAAAACAGAAAAACCCAAAAGCCGACGGCCCAACTAATCTGCGTTTTTGGTGAACTCTCCCGCTCTGCTTCCCACAGAGGCCACGGGCTGGGTCTCGAGGGGCAGGCGGTCGGACCAAGGGTTTACAATCTCGTCCGAAATGCCGCTCGCGCCTCTGGAGGTGCGGCGCTCTTTCGCTACCGGCGCCAGGAGGCTCGGCCTGGATTGTACTGGACTCAAGTCTCCAAAGAGGGGCGCAGACATGCGCCTCGGAGAGTTGGGGGGTGGGGGGGGGGTGCCGGGGGGGTCGTTGGGGTCATGGGGGAGAGAGGGGCCGCGCTCAACGGCCGACGCTTCGAAAGAATCCGCCGGCGATCGCCAAGCAGGGAGCGCGCCCGGCAGCCGAGCGGGAGACAAGGCGATCAGGAACGGGGTGGGACGAGTCGTGGTGTGCCCGCTCATGTTGTCGTCCCAGAGCCCCCCCCCCCCCAACCTCACACAGTACCCATCCCCCCACCCCCCGCTGCCCCCAAAAGAGGGGCCCGGGTTTAGCTGCCAGCGCTGGGGGTGGAGCAAGGAGAATGTTCTGGAATGTGAAACCCGAATCTGGCTGGCCTTCATAATCCAGCTTCAACCGCAAGGAGACAATGAAGGCCGTGTGAGGTAGGCCGGGAGACACCGTGTAAGGGCTGGGGGGTGGTGGAGGGAGATGACAGCAACCCAGATAGTCTCTGCTAATGCTGCGTGAACAAGCTGTCTGGGCTGATCCCTCTCAGTCGCCTTGGGGAGGGGGGTTTACACCATAAGACCATAAGACGCAGGAGCAGAAATTAGGCCATTCGGCCCATCGAGTCTGCTCCACCATTCAATCATGGCTGATAAGTTTCTCAACCCCATTCTCCCGCCTTCTCCCCGTAACCTTTGATCCCCCTTACCAATCAAGAACCTATCTAGCTCGGTCTTAAATACACTCAATGACCTGGCCTCCACAGCCTTCTGTGGCAATGAATTCCATAGATTCACCACTCTCTGGCTAAAGAAGTTTCTCCTCATCTCTGTCCTAAAAGGTCTTCCCTTTACTCTGAGGCTGTGCCCCTCGGGTCCTAGTCTCTCCTACTAATGGAAACATCTTCCCCACGTCCACTCTATCCAGGCCTTTCAGTCTTCTGTAAGTTTCAATCAGATCCCCCCCCTCATCCTTCTAAACTCCATCGAATATAGACCCAGAGTCCTCAAACGTTCCTCATATGTTAAGCCTTTCATTCCTGGGATCGTTCTCGTGAACCTCCTCTGGACCCTCTCCAGGGCTAGAACATCCTTCCTGAGATACGGGGCCCAAAATTGCTCACAATATTCTAAATGTGGTCTGACCAGAGCCTTATAAAGCCTCAGCAGCACATCCTTGCTTTTATGTTCTAGTCCTCTCAAAATAAATGCCATCAAGGTCACAGTGACCCCCAGCTTCTCTGCCTCCGGCTCTTTCCAGGGGTCAGTGGGGGATCTGTGTGGAGTCTCCCAGTCAGCTGTCCACAGTTGCATCAAGTGGGTGACAGAAGTTCTGTTCAGGCGGGTCCTGACCTTTACTCTTTACAGTACAGATGAAGCCAGCCAGACTGAGTGAGGCAGAGGCTTTGCGGCCATTGCTGGCTTCTCCTGTGTCCAGGGTGCTATAGACTGTACACATGTGGCCATCAAGGCACCAGTGGGTGAGCCCGGTGCCTTTGTCAACAAGAAGGCTTTCACTCCATGAACGTACAGATAATGTGTGATCACAGGATGCTGATTCTACAAGTCTGTGCAAGGTACCCAGGCAGCTCCCACGACACCTACACCCTCAGACGCTCCCAGGTGCCGAGGCTCTTCAGTGCTCCAGCCCGGCTGGATGGATGGCTGCTGGGTGACAAGGGCTACCTGTTGAAGAGGTGGCTCTTGATGTCTCTCCACCATCCAAGAACAGAGGCCGAGAAGTGTTACAATAGGAGTTATGCCTCCACAAGAGAGTGGTAGAGAGGACCATAGGTCTTCTCAAGATGAACTTCCGATGCTTGGACCATTCAGGGGGAGCACTACAATAACCCCCAGAGTGGGTATCACTGATAGTGGTTGCAGGTTGCACTCTCCACAATCTGGCACTGGCAAGGGGGCACTCACTGGAGGAAGAGGATCTTGAGGCAGCTCCGCAGGCCACAGATGAATCCAGCAGTGAGTCAGAAGAGGAGTACAGTGAGGAGAATGCTGAGGGTGTGGAGGGAGACCTCGGTAACCTGCAGGGGGGCAGGGACATCAGGGACGCCTTGATCCAACCTTCCTTAGCTGGGCTGCCAACGATCAGCTTCCACCTCAGGCCAGAGCTGCCTCCTCCAACCCGGGTGTCTGAAATGACTCTTTTGTTTGAACCCAAAGAACACTCAGTGCCTGTGCATTAAAGTTCAGAGCCACCTCCGTCCAGCATTACAGACTGGTGTACCCCACACTAATAAAATAAAAAGGTGGTGCATACTCAGGTCATTCCAACAAAAACAACATTTATATCATTTTGACAATTAAAGACTATTTACATCAACTTCCCTGGTCTTAATTCCCAGACTAGTATATATTAATTAAATATAAAGGAGCATAGAGTCACCTGTGACCTGTCCCTCTGGTGCTCACGGTGCCTTTCACTTACCTTTCCGAGCGCTACGTCTTGATGCCCACCCTCGTTGGCACCAGCGTTGGAGCCAGCTGCTGACTCTGCTGTCCTGTTGGCCTCGATGACCTTGGCGATTGTCCTCTGGCCAGTGGAGCCTGTGCTGGCCCAGCCTGGGAGGGAGCAGCCAGTGCCAGGACTGGCATCTCTCCAGTCACCGCAGCCTCTTCAGATGCCACGGTCACTGGCAGAGGGGCAGGAGGAACTGCTGCTGTCATCCAGAGCGCCCTGAGACGACAAGCAGCTCGTGCGCCAACACGAGATCACTCTGAACCTCTCTGCTCACCATTGATGGACGGGCACCCAGCTGGGATACTGGGTGCCTCATCCATCTCCCACACTGGCACTGACCACCTGAGGTCAGTGCCTGTCTGAGGGTTTGCAGGTCCCAGCGCAACCCCAGGAACCCCTGATTCTGTCCCTGGAGCTGCCTCTCAATGAGACTCACCACTCTCTCAATGGAGGAGGCAGTGCGCTCGGCCATGAGGGTCAACACAGTGTTCACGCTCCACATGGACTCCTCCATAATGGGGACCATGGCACACAGACCCTCATGGATCTCCGCCAGATCCTCCTGCACATCCTGCTGGACACCCAGCACCTGCCGCCTGATGGACGACTCCAGAGGCCCATCATCTGCCTTCGACTGAGCATCGTCCTGGTCTCCAGCAGCCCTCTGACTGCCGGTGCCCTGGGCACTCTCTGTCTCTGCCTGCACCTCAAGCGAGTGTGAAGCCCTCACCAATGTGTGCCAAGATACTAGCCGCCGATCTAATGCCCATCGAGGTGCTGGTATCTGTGCTGGTGCCTGGTTCAGACAGCAGGTGTGATGGAGGTACAGATGAAGCCTGATGGTCCTCTGGTGTCAGGGGTGGCTCTTCAAGGTCCTGAGAATGAGTGGGCGCTGGTGAATCTAAGGGAGAACAAGGACACGTCATTAGTTAAAGTCATCACACCGTCACTGAGCATGCCCGGCACCCTGGTGAGACAACGGAGATCTACATCATGGTGCCATCGTCTTCCAATGGTCAATGGGAACTCCAGGTTTGAGGCTCCCATCAATGGAGTGTCTACACTAGAACGTTTGCACCAACCGAAACTCTCAGCTTTGTGCCCTGCGCTCTTACCTTCGTCAGAGACCCCCGTCTCTCCATGACCAGTTGCACGGGGAGTGTGCCAGCTCTCCAGGTACCCTGCTCAAACCTGGTGAGCATCAACAGGTTGGGTGGGGCCTCCACTTGTCCGTGACCTCTCCAGTTGGTTGTGGCTTCTCTCCTCCTGAAAGGACAGAGGAGCAGTGATGAGTCCCCTCCCCACCCGCAGCGCCATTGCAGACTGGCCAACCCCAGCTGAGGGGCACCTCCCAGGGCACATCTGAGTCGTGACCCTCGAGCCACAAGGCGCTCAGTCCGAGCAGCCAGGGTTCACCCCCTTGGCCAACTCCGGCGTTATTGGCAGTGGGCACTCAGACTCTAGCCCCCGCCCCCCCACCCCCCCACCGAACTCCACTTTGGGGATGGGCAAACCATAACGCTTCTGGACATTGACCCATGCCAACATGGCACCCACCCTTCCTGAGGGCAGCAGGTGGTTGAAGTACTCCAGGCACTGCGCCCATGTTCGCCCCACCACCCGGAGTCTGCTCACCTGGGCTGCTGCCTCCTCCCATGCCCCCTTGGTGAGGTGCGGTGGCCCCCTCCTCCCCCTCCTCCGGTAGGGCCGTGAGGCACTCATCCAAAAGGGAGGGGGAGGGGGAGGGTGAGGCGGTGGTGGGGGGCGGAGAGGGCCAAGTGCCCACCCCCCCACCCCGGCGTTTGCTGCCGCATCTCGAGCGCATCTTCAGGACAGCAGGCAGTCTTCCTTCCCCGGTGCAGCCTACCTTGGTGCCGCCTGGGCCTTCTCTACGACGATCGTCGGGCGGCCATCGGGCGCAGTGGCAAACAGGCCTCGGCTCGGCCCTTCCCGGCTGGTGACGAACTCGCAGCCTGGCACCCCCCCCCCCCACCCACCGATCGCGTTCCACGGCCTCTCCCGGGCCCGCCCGACGAGGGCAAAATCCCGGCCGGCGTCTGACAACGAGGGGAAAAGGTAACAACAGGGGCGCGTGGAGAAACCGGGTCTCCCGGACATCACTGGGGCACAGGTGGGGCGTTCGAGGCGAGAGCGGGAGAGCCCTTGACCGTAACCTGGACGTGTGGGCAAAATAGCCCAGGAGGGCAAGGAGCGAACCCCCAACAAGGCCCGTCCACACCCACCCCCCCCCGCCACAACCGGAGGAGCGAAGGCGGCCGAACGTTCCCTGTGAAGAGGGTTCGGCCTAGTGGTTGCCGGGACAACCTGGGGAACCACAGCGAGTTGGCAATGTTGGCTTCATTACTTTTTAAGCGGGCCGTGCGTTTGCGTGGGAGGGCCTCGTTTAGACCTGCCTGCGATCGGGGAGTAGCCGGAGGGAGGGAGGGAGTGTGTGTGTGTGTGTGTGAGGCCTGCTGTTATGGCTGGTGGGGTTGGGGGGGGGCGGGAATGTGAGGTAACTGCTAAACTCGCCGGTTTAATCACTGCGCCCCCGGGGCACTTCTGCCAAACTCAATTAGTTTCCTGTTTTGGGATCAGGCAGCAGCCGTTTGTAACTCGAAAGGGAGAACAGCTAACAACCCAAAGCCTCCCCGGCATCTTAGCTCCCATATTGTTAGTGAGGGGTTCCTAATCCCTCCCCAGGAGGGGGGCTTTCTTCAGCCTCTTAGCTCCGATCCCGTTAGTGAGAATTTCCCTCGGGTTTGTTCTCGGGCCGTTAGGCCTTAGCTCCCACTGGGATGCTCGGAGGGTCTCGGCACTACAGGGACAGGCCTTTTGGTACCAGGCCTCTCCTCCATATCAGACTCCTCCCGCTCTGCTCCATCTCACCCTATCTGCTCACCGGGTTCCCGAGGGTTTTATATCCCCTCGGATTAAGCAGCCTCTCCGGGTGTCATTATTACCGGGCCGAGTTTGACACCACCTCACGCTACGACTGTTCGGTAGGTTTTAGGGAGCGTCGTAGCGGAGGAGAGAGAGAGAGAGAGGGAGGCGGAGAGGTTTAGAGAGGGGAACTCCGGAGCTTGGGGCCCGCAGGCAGCTGAAGGCCCGGCCGCCAATGGTGGAGCGATGGGAATCGGGGTGGGGGGTCGCTCGAGCGGCCGGGACTACAGGAGCACCGGGGATCCCGAATGGTGGTCCATGGAGGTAGGGTGAGGGCGAGGCCGGAGAGGGATTTGAACATTCGGAGTGGGTTTGAAAGGTGAGACGTTGGCAACGCCGGATGTGGGCGCAGGAGGGTCTCACAGGATGCCCCAAGGCACATCGCATCCGGCCTTTGGAAGTGTGACCGCCGTGGAAACGGCAGCAGCCAACTTTATGCACAGCAAGATCCCACAGGCAGCCACGAATGAGGTAAGCGAGCAGACCATCTGCTTGCTGCCAGCTGAGGGACAGGGCATCAGCCGCGGACCTGCCCTTTCTTCCGAATACATCCTCCTATTGCGTGTGCCCAGCTGAAGGGGGGGAGGGGGAGGTGGGAGGGGCAGGGGGGTAGGGGCAGGGCCCCCCCCCCTCGTTTCACCGATAGCTCAACGGGTCTGACAGTGCGGCACCCCCCCCACCCACACCCCTCGGTAGGGGAATGTCGGCCTGGATTTCCTGCTCAAGTCTCTGGAGCGAGGCTCAATCCCAAAACCTCCTCACTTGGAAGCAAGAGAGGTCACCTCCCAGGCCCAGTCAAGGCCGGGGATCCTGTTTTTCTAACAGCTTTAGGGAAACGTCCTCCCATCTTCCCACCTTCGCCATCTGCGGAGCTGAGCTAGAGTTTACGTTAGAAACGTTGCTGCTCTAAAGGGGAAATCTGGTGGTGATCATGTTGATTGACTTCAGCAAGATGCTCCCTCTTCAACACAATGGCCTGGCCTCTCTCCATGGCCTCTTAGACCAAGCGATCCTGCCTCATCTCATCGCAAAGATAAGCGGCTGAAGAAAAAGGTTGAAAGCTGTGCATTTCTATAGCGCCTTTCGTACTCTCGGGACATGCCATAGTGTGTGTGTGTGGTGCAGTCACTGTATGAACACAGCCCCAACCATCTTCAGCTGCTTCATCAGTGACCTTCCTTCCACCATAAGGTCAGAAGTGGGGATGTTCGCTGATGATTGCACAATGTTCAGCACCATTCGCGACTCCTTAGATGCTGAAGCAGTTTATATCCAAATGCAGAAAGAGTTGGACAATATCCAGGCTTGGGCTGGATAAGTGGTAAGTAACATTCACGCCACACAAGTGCCAGGCAATGACCACCTCCAATAAGAGAGAATCTAACCATCGCCCCATGACGTTCAATGGCATTAGCATCACTGAATCCCCACTATCAACATCCTGAGGGATTATCATTGACCAGAAACTGAACTGGACCAGCCATATAAATACTGTGGCTACAAGAGCAGGTCAGAGGCTGGGAATCCTGCGGTGAGTAACTCACCTCCTGACTCCCCAAAGCCTGTCCACCATCTACAAGGCACAAGTCAGGAGTGTGATGGGAATACTCCCCACTTGCCTGGATGAGTGTGGCTCCAATAACATAGAAACATAGAAGATAGGAGCAGGAGGAGGCCATTCAGCCCTTCGAGCCTGCTCCGCCATTCAATATGATCATGGCTGATCCAGTATCTCAACACCGTACTCCCGCTCTCTCCCCATACCTCTTGATGCCTTTAGAGTCTAGAAATCTATTTCCTTCTTAAATATACTCAGTGACTCGGCCTCCACAGCCTCTGTGGTAGAGAATTCCACAGGTTCACCACACTCTGAGTGAAGAAGTTTCTCCTCATCTCGGTCCTTAATGGCCGACCCCGCATCCTGAGACTGTGACCCCATGCTCTAGGCGCCCCCCCACCCAGCCAGAGGGAACATCATCCCTGCATCCCGTCTGTCCGGCCCTGTCAGAATTTTATACCTTTCAATCAGACCCCTCTCATTCTTCTAAACTCCAGTGAATATAGGCCTAGTTGGCTCAATCTCTCCTCATATGACAATCCTGCCACCCTAAAAATCAGTCTGGTGAACCTTTGCTGCACCCCCTCTTTGGAAAGTAGCTCAAGGTGCTTGATACAATCCAGGAAAAAACAGTTCATTTGATTGGCACCCCATCCATCACCTTCAACTTTCACTCCCTCCACCACCGACGCACAGTAGCAGCAGTGTGTGTACCTTCTACAAGATGCACTGCAGCAACTCACCAAGGCTCCTTAGGCAGCACCTTCCAAACCCATAATCACTACCATCTAGAAGGACAAGGGCAGCAGACACATGGGGAACATCACCGCCTGCAGGTTCCCCTCCAAGTCACTCACCATCCTGACTTGGAAATATATCGGCCGTTCCTTCACTGTCGCTGGTTCAGAATCCTGGAACTCCCTTCCTAACAGCACGGTGGGTGTACCTACACCACAGGGACTGCAGCGGTTCAAGAAGGCAGCTCACCACCACCTTCTCAAGGAGCAATTAGGGATGGGCAATAACTGCTGGCCCAGCCAGCGATGCCCACATCTCAGGGATGAATAATAAAAGAGAAATGAGTGACTGTGAGCACAATCAAAGAGATGGGTTTGCAATGAAATGGCAGCAGGAAGGGCCTGGGAGACTCAGGCGGAAGACTGGGGGCTCTTGCTATCAATCTAGACCAGGGCCATAGGACATAATAGAAATAAAATATAAGACAGAATAGTAAGCACAGATTTCAAATGGGAGGACTATGTTAGACTAACATTATTGAAATTCTTTGAACAAGTTACAGGAGTAGATAAGTGTGACCTGGTAGATGTCATGTATTTGCCTTTTCAAAAGGCCTTTGATATTAGACACATGACTAAGGTCAGAGTGTACGGAGTTTTTTTTAATATTCTTTCATGGGATGTGGGCATTGCTGGATAGACCAGCATTTGTTGCCCATCCCTAATTGCCCCTTGAGAAGGTGGTGGTGAGCTGCCTTCTTGAGCCGCTGCAGTCCCTGTGGTGTAGGTACACCCACCGTGCTGTTAGGGAGAGTGTTCCAGGATTTTGACCCAGTGACAGTGAAGGAACGGCCAATATATTTCCAAGTCAGGATGATGAGTGACTTGGAGGGGAACTTCCAGGTGGTGATGTTCCCATGTGTCTGCTGCCCTGGTCCTTCTAGATGGTGGTGGTCATGAGTTTGGAAGGTACTGTCTAAGGAGCCTTGGTGTGTTCCTACAGTGTATCTTGTAGATGGTACACACACTGCTGCTACTGTGCGTCGGTGGTGGAGGGAGTGAATGTTTGTGGATGGGGTGCCAATCAAGCGGGGCTGATTTGTCCTGGATGGTGTCGAGCTTCTTGAGTGTTGTGGGAGCTGCACACATCCAGGCAAGTGGGGAGTATTCCATCACACTCCTGAGTTAAGAACATAAGAATTAGGAACAGGAGTAGGCCATTCGGCCCCTCAAGCCTGCTCCACCCTTCAGTAAGCTCATGGCTGATCTGTTTGTGTTTCAAATTCCACAGTCCCATCTAACCCCGATAACCTTTGATCCCCTTTGCCTAACAAGAATCTATCTACCTCGGTCTTAAAAATATTCAGTGACCCCACCTCCACCATCTTCTGAGGCAGAGAGTTCCAAACTCGCACAACCCTCAAGAGAAAAAAAATCTCCTCATCTCTGTCCTATAAGGTTGACCCCTATTTTAAATCAGTGTCCCCTAGTTCTGGACTCACCCACAAAAGGAAACATCCTTTCCATGTCCACCTTGTCAAGGCCGTTCAGGATCTTGTAAACTTCAATCAAATCCACCCTCCCTCTTCTAAACTCCAGTAGAAACAAGCCCAGTCTGTCCAACCTTTCCTCATAAGACAACCCACTCATTCCAGGTATCAACCTAGTAAACCTCCTCTGAACCGCCTCCAACGCATTTATATCCTTCCTTAAATAAGGAGACTAAAACTGCACACAGTGTTTTAGATGTGGTCTCACCAATGCCCTGTACAACGGAAGCATAAAATCCTTACTTTTATGTTCAATCCCCCTCGTAATAAAGGATATATCCATTAGCATTCTCAATTACTTGCTGTATCTGCATATTAACTTTTTGTGACTCATGTTCTCGAGCACCCAGATCCCTCTGCACCTCAGAATTATGCAGCCGTTCTCCATTTAAGTAATAATCTGCTTTTTTATTCTTCCTGCCAAAGTGAACCACTTCACATTTTCCCACATTTAACTTCATTTGCTAGATATTTGTCCACTCACTCAACCTATCCATATCCATCTGCAACCTCCTCATGCCCTCTTCACAATATACTTTCCCACTTATCTTTGTGTCATCTGCAAATTTAGTGACCATGTCTTCACCCTCCTCATCTAAGTCATTGATGTAAATAGCAGAATGTTGAGTCCCCAGCACAGACCCCTGTGGGACTCCATTCGTCACATCCTGCCAATCAGACAAAGACCCATTTATGCATACTCTCTGCTTTCTGCTAGCCAGCCAATCTTCTATCCATGCTAATATGTTACACCCTTCACCATGTACTTTTATTTTCTGTAATAATTTTTGACGTGGCATCTTATCAAATGTCTTCTGGAAATCCAAGTACAGCACATCTACAGGGTCCCCTTTATCCACTGCACATGTTTCTCCTTCAAAAATCTCCAATAAATTGGTTAAACATGGTTTTCCTTTCACAAAACCATGGTGACTCTTCCCTATTGCCTTGAGCTCTTCTAAGTGTCCAGCTATAACCTCCTTAATGATCAATTCTAATAACTTCCCCAGGACAGACTTCAAGCTAACTGGCCTACAGTTTCCTGTTTTCTGCCTCTCTCTGTTCTTGAATAGAGGGGTTATATTTACTACTTTCCAATCTGATGGAACCTTTCCAGAATCTAGTGAATTTTGGAAAATTAACACCAGCGCATCGACTACCTCATTAGCCACCTCTTTTAAGACCCTAGGATGTAGTACATTGGGACCTGGAGACTTGCCAATCTGCAGCTCCTTCAAGTCTCCCATTCACCTCCTGATTTACAGCTATTACTGGAATGTTTTTTATATCCTCTATAGTGAAGTCGGAAGCAAAATATTTGTTCCTTTCATCCGCCCTTTCCTTATTATCTACTGTTAACTCCCCACTGTCACACTCCAGAGGACCAACACTCACTTACTCTTTTCCTTTTTAAATACCTGTAGAAACTCTTGCTATCTGTTTTTAACATTTCGAGCTCGCTTCCTCTCTTACTCTAATTTCTTTCTCCTGATTAACCTTTTAGTCATTCTGTACCGCTCTTTATATTCTGTCCAATCATCTGTTCTCCTGCTCATCTGTGCGGAGTTATATACTTTTTCCTTAAGTTTGATGCTTTCCCTAACATCTTTAGTTAATCATGGATGCTGGGTCCTCCCCTTAGAATTTTTCTTTATAGTTGGAATGTAGTTAATCTGAATACCCTGAAATATCCCCTTAAGCGTCTTGTTCCTTGTAGATGGTGGACAAGATTTTGGGAGTCAGGAGGTGAGTTAATTGCTGCAGAATTCCCAGCCTCTGACCTGCTCTCTTGTAGCCACAGTATTTACATGGCTGGTCCAGTCCAGTTTCTGGTCAATGGCAGCCCCCAAGGTGTTGATAGTGGGGGAGTCAGCGATGGTAATGCCATTGAGTATCAAAGGGAAATGGTTAGATTCTCTCTCACGTTGGAGATGGTCATTGCCTGGCACTTGTTTGGCGCAAGTGAGTCAGGGAACAGATGGGTTGGATAGCAAGCTGGCTACAGGGAAATAGAGAGTTGGGGTTAAAGATAGTCACTGAGACTGGAGGTAGGCAGGAGGGCGCTACAGAGGTATCAGTGCTGGGACCACCATTATTCACAATTTACACAAATGATTTAGACTTGGGAATCAGAAATAGAAATTCTAATATTGCAGACAACACCAAATTGGCGGGGTGTGGTTGACATACTGAGGAGGTCTGAAACAAAATATAGGGAGACATTAATACATGTGCAGAATGGGCAAATGAATTTGAATATGGATTACTGTGTGGTGTCATGATTTGGTTGATGGTGTAGAAAGGGGCACACGTTGCTTGGAAAATGGGGTCTGGAGGGACAAAAAGGTTCAAGGGTACAGATACTGAAAACGCTGAAAGTTTAATAAGACTGTGACAACACAAGCAAGTGTGCTGGGGGTTCATTTCTAAAGAAATAGAATTGAAAAGCAGAGGAGTTATTTTAAAATTATATCACACCTTGGTCGGACAACATAGGCAGCTCTGGCCTCCATCTTACAAAAGCGAGACGCTGGAGAAGGTGCATGAAATATTTACCAGGATAGCGGAAGTGAGAGCTTATAATGATCAGGAAGGACTGAGACTTAGGGAAGTGAAAGCTTAGGGTCACCCAACGGAGGTTGTTAAAAATTATGAAAGGGCTTGTTAGGGTAGGGCGTAGAGAAGATATTTCCATTTGGGGGTGAAGACAGGACTCAGGGCTCACCAGTGTAAGACAGTCACCAATAAATCCAGTCGGGAATTCAGGAGAAGCTCCTTCACCCAGGGAGTGGTGAGAGTGTGGGACTCGCTCCCACAGGGAGTGGTTGAGGTGAATAGTGGAGATACGTTTAAGGGGGAAGCTGGATAAACACATGAGGAAGAAAGGGATAGAGGGATATGGGGATGGGGTGAGATGGAGAGGGGGTGGGAGGAGGCTCGTGTGGAGCAGAAACACTGGCATGGAGCAGAGGGGCCGAATGGTCTGTGCTGTAAATTTTTATGGTGCAAGCAGAGGTATCTGGAGAGAGGGGATGGTAGGAGAGCTCAGGTAGGGCCCATGGAGGGGATTTACAAATCAAAGCAAGGGGTTCCAGTTTAATTAGCCAACGCAGCTGAGAGGGAGCAGGCCTCACAGCGGAGAGCAATATTGTTTGCAAGCTTACACAAAGACTTGGCAAGGGGACAGATCAGTGGCAGACAGTTTGTGATACAGGGCAATAGAAAGGTGAAGCAGCTCACCATAAATATCTACTGTGATAACACAGCGAGAAGGCCTGTCAGTAAAACAATAATCGCGAGGAAGTAACTTGGCGATCTCTGGCCCCATCGAGCATTGGAAATGTAGTCATTGTTTAGTCATTGTCTTGGCACTGGCCAAGACAAATAGAGTTTGTGTGTGCATGTAATCAGAGCGGCGATGTGTTTGTCACAGTCAGCTTTCTCCACCTTTACTCACCATGCCAACAATGAGACACAGGCCTTGGACGTAGGCCAACGGGAGAACAATGCTGACACTCCTGGGCCATAAGCCCAAGGAACAGATCTGTGGTCAGGCTAAAGGAGACCCAGTGATTGGGGAAAGTCAGTCCATGGAGTAAATGGTGGGGTATGTGAGGACAGACTCATTGCATTGAAGCTGTGGAGGAGATTTTAAAAGGGCATCATTATATCTATATTCATAACTCAGATCTATATGTCCGACCTCTCTCTCTATCTTTCCGTCTCTGTCTTTCTAGCTCTCTACCTCTGTGTCTCTCTTTGCCTCTCACTCTTACTCTCTATCATTCTCTCCGTATATAACTAATTTTCTCTCTCTCATAGGAACATAGGACAGAGGGCTTAGGAGACCATTCAGCCCTTCTCTTTACCTTTAGTTTTTCTATCTCCCTTTCTCTCACTATCTCTTTCTCTATATCGTGTCTAACCAATTCTCTGTCTCTCTATCTTTATCTCTCTATTTCTAGCTCTGTCTCTCTTTCTCTATATCTACATCTCTCTCCATCTCTATTAACTATATCAATTATCCCTCTATTTATTATCTATTTATTATCTTTCTATTACCTCTCAATTTATTATCTCTATCTCTGTCTCTCTTTTTATTTCTCTCTTTATACCTTTTCTCTCTACATACCTCTATCTATATCTCTTCTCACTCTTTCTCTCTCTCCATCTCTGTCCATCTGTGTACCGCTTGCTCTTTCTATCTTTTTATCTCTATCTCTCTATCTCTCCATTTCTCTCTCTCTCTCCATATATATATGCATATCTATAGGCCAGGCCATTTAGCCCCTCCAATCCATTCTACCTCGGGTTGCCAAACCTCCAGGAAAGGAAGCTCAGTCTCCAGGATACTGCCTTGTGCAATCCTGGAGAAAAATCATCGGGACATTATAAAAGATTGGGGTTTCATTTGGCACTTTTTTTTGAACATTTCTCTTTAGCAGATATAAAAATATGGAAAATTCAAAACAAGCAGTTGGTTTGGGTGACAGTCAAGCATCATCCAATTGGGTGATGAGTCTTTTTGCTTTCCAATTGGCATAGGAAGGCCTTGTGTCACAAGAATGGACGTGTTGGCCGAATAATAGATGGAGCGCGGGGGCTAGTCATGTGATGAAAGCTCCAGGAATACATTTAATCCGAGTTGGCAAACCCACCTCCACCATTCAGTCACCTAATGGGCTGATCTACGCCTCAACTCTTTTAATGTGCCTCTGTCGTCCTTCTCTTCTTTCAAGGGGGGGGCCTCGGGGTCTGTGAGGTGCCATAGCCCGCATTGTGCCCCTCCCCCAGCACGCGTGCGGAGAAGATTAAAAGGAGATCCGATTGATGGAGGGGTCCAGAATGAGGAGGACACTTGAGGGATTGGATCAGGGGACAGTTAGTTCCACTGAGCAGTGAGTTATAGGGGCAGGGGGAAGGCCTCCAACCCTCGAGACCATTCTGACGTTCGGTGAGATCACACTTGACCTGTGACCTGTGACCAAACCCCACAAGCCCTCCTGTGCCCCACATCCCTCAATACCCCCGGTTAACAGAAACCTTTTAACCCTAGATTTAAAATTAACAATTGATTCAGCAACACTTCAGCAACACAGGGGGAGGTGGTAGTGTAGTGCTAATGTCACTGGACCAGAAGCCCAGGGTAATGGTCTGGGGACCTGGGTTCAAATCCTAGTCCAACAGATAGTGAAATTTGAATTCAATAAAAATCTGCAATTAAAAGTCTAATGATGGCCACTAAACTATCACCGATTGTTGTAAAAACCCCATCTGGTTCACCAATGCCCCCTTTAGGGAAGGAAATCTGCCTTCTTTACCCCGGTCTGGCCTACATGTGACTCCAGAGGTTGGCCCTTTAACTGCCCCCTGAAGTAGCCGAGTGAGCCACTCAGTTCAAGGGCATTTAGGGACGGGTAACAAATGCTGGTCTTACCACATCCCCGGAATGTATAAAAAAAATAACAATTGCTTTTTGTGGGAGAGAGTTCCAAGCTTCTCCCACCCTTTGTGTTTCCTAATCTCATTCCTGTAATTTTTAGCCTAGCTCCCAGATTCTCCAGCCAGCGGAAATAGTATCTCTCTAACGCCCCTACCTGTTCCCCATAATATCTTGAAGACTTCAATCAACTCTCCAGAGAATGGAACCCCAGTTTGTGAAACCTCTCCTTGTAACTCAACCCAATCTCCCCCTCGTAACTTAACCCTTGGTGTCCACAGTTATCATTCCAGTAAATCTGCGCTGCTTTCCCTCTAAGATCCTCAGATATGGCGTACGAGAACTGTTCATGGTGACTCCGGTGTGGTCTAACTATGGCTTTGTACAGCTGAAACCCCGATAAAGGATTGCCTCAATGTTTCATTATTCTCTTGTGGGATGTGGACTGGCAAGGCCAGCACTTGTTGCCCATCCCTAATTGCCCTTGGACTGAGTGGCCATTTCAGAGGGGCAGGCAAGAGTCAGCCACATTGGGTCTGGAGTCACAGGTAGGCCAGACCGGGTATAGGACAGCAGATTTCCTTCCCTAAAGAGACATCGGTGAACCAGATGGGGTTTTTACAACAATTGACAATGGTTTTAGATTTTATCTGACTGAATTTAAATTCCACCAACTGCCCTGCTGGGGATTTGAACCCATGTCCCTCCCCGGAGCATTAGTCTGGGCCTCTGAAATATTAGTCAAGTGACGTTACCACTACACCGCCACCTCCCACTAAATTGCACACTCGATTAGCCTGCTAATGGGCTTCTGAGGTTCCAACTCCGAGGAGGCCCGAATGTTTTTGTAGGCCTTTCTCCTCGCCCCTTGAGGCTTAAGGAGATCCCTGCCCCTGGGGTATGAGGACTTATCCATCCAGATCTGCCCGAGGTGAGGTTGGGCACCTACCAACCCGCCGGCTTGCCCACAGCGGGCAAGACGACACCCCTGGGTGCAGAGACAGCCGGCCATTCCGAATCAGCGCTTGTTTTCTCGATGGCCGGGCAGCCCTATCAATGAGTTGTCCGTCCGGGCGACAGTCACTCCTTAGCCTGGGCCGAGCTCAGGACTTCCAAGTGCAGGAAGGAGGAGGAGGTTTTTTTTCTTATATAAAAGCTAGCCAGGGTCATTTCCATTTCTGAAAGATATGACAGGAAATAGCAATCAGTTTATTTTATTTGCTTTTCCCCGAAGGTGAAAGGTCGTGCACACTCGCTTTTATCAGTGGCTTCCTGCATATTGTAAACTCTGGCGCCGGCGTGAAATGAAGGGAAGACCGTGGGCCTGCTGCTTACTCTAAATAAAGTTAACCTCTTGCCCACCCCTCGTCTCTGCCAGCCCTGGAAAAATGGCAAAGGAGAGTCTCAGAACGAGCTTGTACAGAACCGATCGCTCCCGAGAGGCCTAGTCCGAACAGGCCTCTGCTCCGTAGCAACAGGAGGAACCCATTCAGACCCGTTGGCTCCGTTTGCCCCACTTTGGTCCCATTTCCTTCAATGCCCTTGCCCAGCAAATATCTATCACCCTCATTTTCCAAGTTTTCAATTAAGCCCCCACCCTCGTTGAGGGAGATTTCCAGATTTCTACCCCCCCACACCCGTGTGATGAAGTGCTTTCCTGACATCACCCTGAACGGCCTGTCTCCCAAACTCAGGCTCTGCCCCTTCCTCTGGACTCCCCTCCACCAGAGGAAATAGTTTCACCCTATCTGCCCTATCAAATCCTTTAATCGCCCTTAAACACCTCAATGAGGTCACCCCCTCAATAGGGTTGCCAACCCTCCGGGAGTGGCCTGGAGTCTCCAGGGATTGAAAGATCAGTCTTCCAGGACACCGCTGCGTTCCAACCCTGGAGAAAAATCACTGGGACATTAAAAAAAAAGGATTCTGGGGTTTTATTTTGTCATTTTCCTTGAACATTTCTCTTTACCAGATACAAAAGTGTTAAAAATGGGGGATATAAAGGCCACTTGGGCTGACAGTCAAGCATCTTCCAATCGGGTAATGAGTTTTTTTTGTTTTCCAATTGGCGTAGGGCGGCACAGGATGGACGTGTTGGCTGACCAATGGCTGGAGCGTTGGGGGAGGGGTTGGGGCAAGTCACGTGATGAAAGCCTCCAGGAATACACTTAATCACAGTTGGCAACCGTGCCCCTCAATTTTCCCCACAAGGGGGAATACAATTCTAGTCTGTCCTCGTAACCCAACCCTTTTGGCCCCGGGATCGTTCTGGTGAATCTCTGCACTGCTCTGTTTCCTTCCTGAGGTGCGGGGCCCAGCACTGAACCCTGTTCTTCCAGGTGGGGTCCGGACCATCGCTTCACACAACTGGGGCATAATTCCGAACCCTTTTATACACTGGCCCCCTTGGGGTAAATTGGCAGTTCAAATTATATTTTGTACCCGTCTGCTAGTTGTTAGTTTTTTTTTTAATCGATAGAAACTAGGATAAAAATAAGAGGCCTACTGTTTAAGAAGGAGATGAGGAGAAATGTTTTCTCTCAGAGGGTCGTTGTCCTGTGGAACTCTCTTACCCGGAGAGCAGTGGAGGCCGGGTCATTGAATGTATCCAAGGCTGAGTTAGACAGACCTTTGATAGACGAGGGAGTCCAGGGTTTTGGAGACGGATAGGAAATGGCCGGGGGCAGACAGGCAATTGGAGTTGAGGCCGCAGCCATGATCAGTCATGATCTTGTTGAATGGTGGAGCAGGCTCGAAGGGCTGAATGGCCTCCTCCTGCTCCTCAGTCCTACGTTCCTACGATTGCTCCACATGGACCAACAGTCTGTCTGCAACCCCACGCTTCCCGGCTTTTCACTCCGTACAAAATGCCCCTCCCTATCGTTGAGTTGATGCCCTCGTACTTGCTCCCATCGGACTGCGTCTGCCATGAGTGTGCGCCCTCTATTTTGGCGCTCGCGCCATCCCTGTGTGACTGTCTGCTCCGGCCTACGCCGCTTACTGTCCTGCCGAATTGCACCTTCAATTTATTCACAGAGAAATGGGAAAACGTACAGCCATCGGTTTGGGGGATGGGGCGGGAGGGAGAGGGGGGAGTGTGTGAGTGGGGGGAGGGGTGCATGGGGAAACCAACAAATGGAGACTCCTTTCTCTGGAAAAGACAAACTAGTCACCCTGATGGGGCCCGTTAAGACTGTGAAGGGGGTTCGATGGGGTAGACGTCGAGATGTTTCCATTTGCGGGTGAGACCAGGACTAGGGCCCAATAATATGGGACGGTCCCTAATAAATCCAATCGGGAATTCAGGAGAAACCTCTTCACCCAGAGAGAGGGGAGAGGGTGGAACTCGCTCCCACAGGGAGGGGATGAGGTGAATAGTATCGATCCGTTTAACGGAGAAGCTGGATAAACACATGAGGGAAGAGGGAATAGAGGGATATGCAGATAGGGTGAGATGAAGAGGTGGGAGGAGACTCGTATGGAGCATAAACACCAGCACAGAGTGGATGGGCTGAATGGCCTGTTCCTGTGCTGTTGGTATTTTCCGATTTAGAGAGTTGCTTCTTTGGTGTTTCTCTGTCGTAAGGTTATGGAGCTGGGAGAGGCACCACAACACCACCTCCGGCTGGGCCCCTGTCTCATCTCACTTGGTAACCGACCCTGACCGAGCCGGCCTGTTCACAAGCTCAGTGTCGCCTGAACTGAGCGTCTCCTCCCGCACCCTCTCTGTCACTGAGGCTGCCCCCGCTGCCTCACTCCACTTTCTGCTGGAACCCTCTTCCAGGCTCCTGCTGCCTCCCCAGCTGCTCCCTCCATCAGCTTCAGCCCATCGAAAACTCCGCTGACCTCCCCCCTGACTCACGCCAAGTCCCGCTCACCCATCACCCCCGGCACTCGCTGACCTACGACGGCTTCCAGTGCGACAGCGCCGCTATTTTAAAATCCTCAATCCACGCACACAGGGCCCAAAGTGGCTCATATCACACACTCACAATATTCAATGTTCTCATATCTGCCACACACACAGTGCCCAATGTTCTCATATCCCACACACACAGTGCCCATTGTGGCCCATATCCCACACACACAGTGCCCATTGTGGCCCATATCCCACACACAAATTTCCAGTGTGGCCCATATCCCACACACACAGTGCCCAGTGTGGCTCATATCCCACACACAAACTTCCAGTGTGGCCCATATCCCACACACACAATGCCCATTGTGGCCCATATCCCACACACACAATGCCCATTGTGGCCCATATCCCACACACACAGTGCCCAGTGTGGACCATATCCCACACACACAGTGCCCAGTGTGGCCCATATCCCACACACACAGTGCCCTTTGTGGCCCATATCCCACACACAAACTTCCAGTGTGGCCCATATCCCACACACACAGTACCCATTGTGGCCCATATCCCACACACACAGTGCCCAGTGTGGTCCATATCCCACACACACAGTGCCCAGTATGGACCATATCACTCGCACAGTTCCCCGTGGGGCCATATCACACACACACAGTGCCCAGTGTGGTTCATATCCCACACACACAGTGCCCAATGTGGCCCATATCCCACACACACAGTACCCATTGTGGCCCATATCCCACACACACAGTTACCAGTGTGGCCCATATCCCACACATACAGTGCCCATTGTGGCCCATATCCCACACACACAGTACCCAGTGTGGCCCATATCCCACACACACAGTGCCCAGTGTGGTCCATATCCCACACACACACTGCCCAGTGTGGACCATATCACTCACACATTTCCCAGTGGGGCCATATCACACACACACAGCGCTCAGTGTGGTTCATATCCCACATACACAGTGCCCAGTGTGGCCCATATCCCACACACACAGTGCCCATTGTGGCCCATATCCCACACACACAATTCCCAATGTGGCCCATATCACACACACACAATTCCCAGTGTGGCCCATATCCCACACACACAGTACCCAGTGTGGCCCATATCCCACACACACAGTTCCCAGTGTGGCCCATATCCCACACATACAGTGCCCATTGTGGCACATATCCCACACACATAGTACCCAGTGTGGCCCATATCCCATACACACAGTACCCATTGTGGCCCATATCCCATACACACAGTGCCCATTGTGGCCCATATCCCACACACACAGTGCCCATTGTGGCCCATATCCCACACACAAACTTCCAGTATGGCCCATATCCCACACACACAGTGCCCAGTGTGGCCCATATCCCACACACAAACTTCCAGTGTGGCCCATATCCCACACACATAGTGCCCATTGGGGCCCATATCCCACACAAACAGTTCCCATTGTGGCCCATATCCCACACACATAGTTCCCAGTGTGGCCCATATTCCACACACACAGTGCCCATTGTGGCCCATATCCCACACAAACAGTGCCCAGTGTGATCCATATCCCACACACACAGTGCCCAGTGTGCCCCATATCCCACACACACAGTACCCAGTGTGGTCCATATCCCACACATACAGTGCCCTTTGTGGCCCATATCCCACACACACAGTGCCCAATGTGGCCCATATCCCACACACACAGTGCCCATTGTGGCCCATATCCCACACACACAGTGCCCATTGTGGCCCATATCCCACACACAAACTTCCAGTGTGGCCCATATCCCACAAACACAGTGCCCAGTGTGGCCCATATCCCACACACACAGTGCCCATTGTGGCCCATATCCCACATACACAGTGCCCATTGTGACCCATATCCCACACACAAACTTCCAGTGTGGCCCATATCCCACACACACAGTGCCCATTGTGGCCCATATCCCACACACACAGTGCCCAGTGTGGCCCATATCCCACACACACAGTGCCCAGTGTGGCCCATATCCCACACACAAAGTTCCAGTGTGGCCCACATCCCACACACACAGTGCCCATTGTGGCCCATATCCCACACACACAGTGCCCATTGTGGCCCATATCCCACATACACAGTGCCCATTGTGACCCATATCCCACACACAAACTTCCAGTGTGGCCCATATCCCACACACATAGTGCCCAGTGTGGCCCATATCCCACACACACAATGCCCAGTGTGGACCATATCACTCACACAGTTCCCAGTGGGGCCATATCCCACACACACAATTCCCAATGTGGCCCATATCCCACACACACAGTGCCCATTGTGGCCCATATCCCACACACACAGTGCCCATTGTGGCCCATATCCCACACACACAGTACCCATTGTGGCCCATATCCCACACACACAGTGCCCAGTGTGGTCCATATCCCACGCACACAGTGCCCAGTGTGGACCATATCACTCACAAAGTTCCCAGTGGGGCCATATCCCACACACACAATTCCCAATGTGGCCCATATCCCACACACACAGTGCCCATTGTGGCCCATATCCCACACACACAGTTCCCAGTGTGGCCCATATCACACACACACAATTCCCAGTGTGGCCCATATCCCACACACACAGTACCCATTGTGGCCCATATCCCACACACACAGTTCCCAGTGTGGCCCATATCCCACACATACAGTGCCCATTGTGGCCCATATCCCACACACACAGTACCCAGTGTGGCCCATAACCCATACACACAGTACCCAGTGTGGCCCATATCCCATACACACAGTACCCATTGTGGCCCATTTCCCACAAACACAGTTCCCAGTGGGGCCATATCACACACACACAGTGCCCAGTGTGGTTCATATCCCACACACACAGTGCCCAGTTTGGTTCATATCCCACACACACAGTGCCCAGTGTGGTTCATATCCCACACACACAGTGCCCATTGTGGCCCATATCCCACACACACAGTACCCAGTGTGGCCCATATCCCACACACACAGTGCCCAGTGTGGCCCATATCCCACACACACAGTTCCCAGTGTGGCCCATATCCCACACATACAGTGCCCATTGTGGCCCATATCCCACACACACAGTACCCAGTGTGGCCCATATCCCACACACACCGTGCCCCCTGTGGCCCATATCACACACAAACAGTACCCAGTGTGGTCCATATCCCCCACATACAGTGCCCAGTGTGGACCATATCACTCACACAGTTCCCATTGGGGTCATATCACACACACACAGTGCCCAGTGTGGTTCATATCCCACACACACAGTGCCCAGTGTGGTTCATATCCCACACACACAGTGCCCAGTGTGGCCCATATCCCACACACACAGTACCCATTGTGGCCCATATCCCACACACACAATTCCCAATGTGGCCCATATCCCACACACACAGTGCCCATTGTGGCCCATATCCCCCACACACAGTTCCCAGTGTGGCCCATATCCCACACACACAATTCCCAATGTGGCCCATATCCCACACACACAGTACCCATTGTGGCCCATATCCCACGCACACAGTTCCCAGTGTGGCCCATATCCCACACATACAGTGCCCATTGTGGCCCATATCCCACACACACAGTACCCAGTGTGGCCCATATCCCATACACACAGTACCCAGTGTGGCCCATATCCCATACACACAGTACCCATTGTGGCCCATATCCCATACACACAGTACCCATTGTGGCCCATATCCCACACACACACAGTGCCCATTGTGGCCCATATCTCACACACACACAGTGCCCATTGTGGCCCATATCCCACACACACGGTGCCCATTGTGGCCCATATCCCACACACACAGTGCCCAGTGTGGCCCATATCCCACACACACACAGTGCCCAGTGTGGCCCATATCTCACACACACACAGTGCCCATTGTGGCCCATATCCCACACACACGGTGCCCAGTGTGGCCCATATCCCACACACAAACTTCCAGTGTGGCCCATATCCCACACACATAGTGCCCATTGGGGCTCATATCCCACACAAACAGTTCCCAGTGTGGCCCATATCCCACACACACAGTGCCCAGTGTGGTCCATATCCCACACACACAGTTCCCAGTGTGGCCCATATCCCACACATACAGTGCCCATTGTGGCCCATATCCCACACACACAGTACCCAGTGTGGCCCATATCCCACACACACAGTGCCCCGTGTGGCCCATATCCCACACACACAGTACCCAGTGTGGTCCATATCCCACACACACAGTGCCCAGTGTGGACCATATCACTCACACAGTTCCCATTGGGGCCATATCACACACACACAGTGCCCAGTGTGGTTCATATCCCACACACACAGTGCCCAGTGTGGTTCATATCCCACACACACAGTGCCCAGTGTGGCCCATATCCCACACACACAGTACCCATTGTGGCCCATATCCCACACACACAATTCCCAATGTGGCCCATATCCCACACACACAGTGCCCATTGTGGCCCATATCCCACACACACAGTTCCCAGTGTGGCCCATATCCCACACACACAATTCCCAGTGTGGCCCATATCCCACACACACAGTACCCATTGTGGCCCATATCCCACGCACACAGTTCCCAGTGTGGCCCATATCCCACACATACAGTGCCCATTGTGGCCCATATCCCACACACACAGTACCCAGTGTGGCCCATATCCCATACACACAGTACCCAGTGTGGCCCATATCCCATACACACAGTACCCATTGTGGCCCATATCCCATACACACAGTACCCATTATGGCCCATATCCCACACACACACAGTGCCCAGTGTGGCCCATATCTCACACACACACAGTGCCCATTGTGGCCCATATCCCACACACACGGTGCCCATTGTGGCCCATATCCCACACACACAGTGCCCAGTGTGGCCCATATCCCACACACACACAGTGCCCAGTGTGGCCCATATCTCACACACACACAGTGCCCATTGTGGCCCATATCCCACACACACGGTGCCCAGTGTGGCCCATATCCCACACACAAACTTCCAGTGTGGCCCATATCCCACACACATAGTGCCCATTGGGGCTCATATCCCACACAAACAGTTCCCAGTGTGATCCATATCCCACACACACAGTGCCCAGTGTGGTCCATATCCCACACACACAGTGCCCTTTGTGGCCCATATCCCACACACACAGTGCCCAGTGTGGCCCATATCCCACACACACAGTGGCCAGTGTGGCCCATATCCCACACACAAAGTTCCAGTGTGGCCCATATCCCACACACACACAGTTCCCAGTGTGGCCCATATCCCACACAAAAAGTTCCAGTGTGGCCCATATACCCACACACACAGTTCCCAGTGTGGTCCATATCCCACACACACACTCCCCATTGTGCCCAAATCCCACACACACAGTGCCCAGTGTGGCCCATATCCCCCACACACACAGTGCCCAGTGTGGTCCATATCCCACACATACAGTGCCCATTTTGGCCCATATCCCACACACACAGTTCCCAGTGTGCCCCATATCCCACACACACAGTGCCCATTGTGCTCATATCCCACACACACAGTGCCCACTGTGGCCCATATCCCACACACACAGTGCCCACTGTGGCCCATATCCCACACACACAGTGCCCACTGTGGCCCATATCCCACACACACAGTGCCCACTGTGGCCCATATCCCACACACACAGTGCCCAGTGTGTCTCAATCTCACAGACACAGAGCCCATTGTGGGTCATATCCCACTCTGGTGCTCTGCGTCATCTGAGGATCCTTTTAGCCCTGTTCACTCCCACTGCTGGTCTGGCTCCTTTCAGCCCCCAAGATGGGTCAGCCTGGCCTGGAGCAGCCTCTTTCAGGCCCTTGGCTCGTGGGCAGGGGGAGTGAGTGGGTTGTGGGGAGGTCTTCTTGTCTCCCCTCTGAACCAATGGCCGCTCTCTGTGTTGGCGGAACGTCGGTGCAGAGGTCGTCTTGCCAGGAGGGCAACGGATCAGGTGGAAAACCCAAGCCCCATCTGCTGCCTCCTGCTCTCCACCCCACCTTCCCCAACCTCGAACCCTCCCACCCCCCCACCCCCCCATCTTGGTTCTCCCACTCCTGGCAATAAACAGGGAGGGGTTTTTGATCTGGGGTCAGTGGTGTGTTGAGCTTCTCAGTACTGACTGCAATGCTGACTGGCGAGGCCACACAGGTCGCTGAACGAACCCGAGACAAGACATTTCTCAAAATTGACCGGGAAACTATTGCAGGCCTGAAAAAGCACATCTGCCATCTTATTATCTTGTGTTAAAAATGTTGGGAATGCCATTGATTAGCCCATTTGCCCCAGTCAGAGACGTTGGGAATGCCATTGATTAGCCCATTTGTCCCAGTCAGAGACGTTGGGAATGCTATTGATTAGTCCATTTGTCCCAGTCAGAGACATTGGAAATGCTATTGATTAGCCCATTTGTCCCAGTCAGAGACATTGGGAATGCTATTGATTAGCCCATTTGTCCCAGTCAGAGACGTTGGGAATGCTATTGATTAGCCCATTTGTCCCAGTCAGAGACGTTGGGAATGCTATTAATTAGCCCATTTGTCCCAGTCAGAGACGTTGGGAATGCTATTGATTAGCCCATTTGTCCCAGTCAGAGACGTTGGGAATGCTATTGATTAGCCCATTTGTCCCAGTCAGAGACGTTGGGAATGCTATTGATTAGCCCATTTGTCCCAGTCAGAGACGTTGGGAATGCTATTGATTAGCCCATTTGTCCCAGTCAGAGACGTTGGGAATGCTATTGATTAGCCCATTTGTCCCAGTCAGAGACGTTGGGAATGCTATTGATTAGCCCATTTGTCCCAGTCAGAGACGTTGGGAATGCTATTGATTAGCCCATTTGTCCCAGTCAGAGACGTTGGGAATGCTATTGATTAGCCCATTTGTCCCAGTCAGAGACGTTGGGAATGCTATTGATTAGCCCATTTGTCCCAGTCAGAGACGTTGGGAATGCTATTGATTAGCCCATTTGTCCCAGTCAGAGACGTTGGGAATGCTATTGATTAGCCCATTTGTCCCAGTCAGAGACGTTGGGAATGCTATTGATTAGCCCATTTGTCCCAATCAGAGATGCTGGGAATGCTATTGATTAGCCCATTTGTCCCAGTCAGAGACATTGGGAATGCTATTGATTGGCCCATTTGTCCCAGTCAGAGATGTTGGGAATGCCATTGATTAGCCCATTTGCCCCAGTCAGAGAAATGTGTGTGTGTTTATGTGTGTGGGCCCCAAGGGCAGCAGGGATGGAGTGAGGGGGAGGCAGGAATTCTTCTTCAATTCACACAGCACAGAAAGAGGCCATTCTGCCCATCTTGCCTATGCCAGCTCTTTACAAACACTATTAATGACCCACAGCTGCCAGCGGCACCAGGTGAGAAGGGGATAAAGTGGAGGCGGGGGGGCGGGGGGGTGCGAGAAAGAGCAAACTTGCATTTCAGTAGCGCCGCTCACAGCCTCAAAGGTGTCCCACAGCGCTTCCCAGTCAATAGGATGCTTGCCTGGGGGCATGTTTCCTTGCACGCGTCGTTACACGTATGGAGGGGATTCAAAAAGCAGGGGGTGGGGGGTGGAGTTTGTAAATGTGACGTGGCAGTGGACTAGGAGCCGATGTGGGTCAGTGAGCAGGGGTGGGGGGGGCGGTGATGGGTGAACGGGACTTGGTGCGGTTAGAGGGGGCAGAGTTTTGCTTGCGCTGGAGGGAGGCTTGGACCCCTTTCCGAGAGATTCTGTGCTGCTGCAAGGGCTCTGGATCAGTGACCCCCCCCACACTGAGCCGCTCCTTCGGGAATGAGACTGAAGTGATAGGGCCACATCCAGCTCAGCTAGTTACACTCCATCAGCGTTAAATCTGTAAGCAGACTACTTCTCTCTGTTCGACAGACGCTTGCCAACTCCTGTCCCCTCTTCCTCACCGCCCCCCTCCCCACAACCACCCCTCCCTCCCTCCTCCAACTCATCCCCTGAGGAACCACATCCAGGTACCACTTTTCCAGGCAGGTTGACATTCCCATCTTTCGGAGTCAATTAAAAATGTAATTAAATTGAATGTTTCGCTGCCCCTTTCTAACCTTACGGTTGGCGAGCAGGTGAAAAGACCATAAGACCATAAGACATAGGAGCAGAAATTAGGCCATTCGGCCCATCGAGTCTGCTCCGCCATTCAATCATGGCTGATAAGTTTCTCAACCCCATTCTCCCGCCTTCTCCCGGTAACCTTTGATTCCCTTACCAATCAAGAACCTATCTATCTCAGTCTTAAACACACTCAATGACCTGGCCTCCACAGCCTTCTGTGGCAATGTATTCCATAGATTCACCACTCTCTGGCTAAAGAAGTTTCTCCTCATCTCTGTTCTAAAAGGTCTTCCCTTTACTCTGAGGCTGTGCCCTCGGGTCCTAGTCTCTCCTACTAATGGAAACATCCTCCCCACGTCCACTCTATCCAGGCCTTTCAGAATTCTGTAAGTTTCAATCAGATCCCCCCCTCATCCTTCCAAACTCCATCGAGTATAGACCCAGAGTCCTCAAACGTTCCTCATATGTTAAGCCTTTCATTCCTGGGATTGTTCTCGTGAACCTCCTGTGGACCCTCTCCAGGGCCAGAACATCCTTCCTGAGGTACAAGGCCCAAGCGGCCTTTGGGTTTTATTTGCGAAACGTCATCCACGGGCGGGACCGGGTTTCACTCAGAGATTTAAAAACATTTTTAATTTTAATTTTAATCTTTAAAATATTTTAAATTTCTTCCTACTTTCTAACATGTTCGTGGGACAGAGTCAAAATTTTGTCCGTGCCAAAATTGGTACAGTTGGCCCACAGACTGGTCAAGCCGGGTCACATGAGGGGACATGTTTTTTTTTTAACAGTTTAAAGATCTTTATTTTTAATTTTTGCTCCCTCCGCATGCGCAAAGCTGCCCCCCCCCCACCCCCGCTCTCCCTCCTCCCCCCCTCCCCCCACTCCCCCCCACCGAGGGCAAAATTCGGCCCATAAGCCGGCCACGGTAACGGTGACCATATTCTCCATCTGGCTCATTGCTGCCCCCTGTAGGGGAAGGACATCTGCCCTCCTTACCCTGTCCGGCTTACACGTGACTCCAGGCCCACGCAGCCATGCGGTGGACTCCGGAAATGGCCCTGGCAGCCACTCAGTTGTATCAAACCACCCGCAGGAAAATCGCAAGGGAGTAAAGCCAGACTCACTCACACAGCAGCAACCCCAGTGACAGAAACTCAGCCCTGTCGACCCTGCAAAGTCCTCCTCACTAACATCTGGAGGGCTGGTGCCGTATTGGGAGAGCTGTCCCACAGACTAGTCAAGCAACAGCCTGACATAGTCATCCTCACGGATTCATACCTTACAGATAATGTCCCAGACACCCACCATCACCATCCCTGGGTATGTCCTGTCCCACCGGCAGGACAGGCCCAGCAGAGGTGGGGGCACAGTGGTATACAGTCGGGAGGGAGTTGCCCTGGGAGTCCTCAACATCAGCTCCTGACCCCATGAAGTCTCATGGCATCAGGTCAAACATGGGCAAGGAAACCTCCTGCTGATTACCACGTACCGCCCTCCCTCAGCTGATGAATCAGTGCTTCCTCCATGTCGGACATCACTTGGAGGAAGCACTGAGGGTGGTAAGGGTGCAGAATGTACTCTGGGTGGGGAATTCAATGTCCATCACCAAGAGTGGCTCAGTATAGCACCACTACTGACCGAGCTGGCCGAGTCCTAAAGGACATAGCTGCTAGACTGGGTCTGCAGCAGGTGGTGAGGGAACCAACAAGAGGGAAAAACATACTTGACCTCATCATCACCAACCTGCCTGCTGCAGATGCATCTGTCCATGACAGTATCGGTGGGAGTGACCACCACACAGTCACTGTGGAGATGAAGTCCTGTCTTCACATTGAGGATACCCTCCATTGTGTTGTGTGGCACTATCACTATGCTAAATGGGATAGATTTCAAACAGATCTAGCAACTCAAGACTGGGCATCCGTGAGGCGCTGTGGGCCATCAGCAGCAGCAGAATTGTACTCGAACACAATCTGTAACCTCACAGCCCGGCATATCCCCCCACTCTACCATTACCATCAAGACAGGGGATCAACCCTGGTTCAATGAAGAGTGCAGGAGGACATGCCAGGAGCAGCACCAAGCATACCTAAAAATGAGGTGTCAACCTAGTGAAGCTATAACACAGGGCTACTTGTGTGCCAAACAGCTTAAGCAGCAAGTGATAGACAGAGCTGAGGGATTCCACAACCAACAGATCAGATCTAAGCTCTGCAGCCCTGCCACATCCAGTCATGAATGATGGTGGACAATTAAACAGCTCACTGGAGGAGGAGGCTCCACAAATATCCCCATCCTCAATGATGGAGGAGCCCAGCACATCAGTGCAAAAGATAAGGCTGAAGCATTTACTACAATCTTCAGCCAGAAGTGCCGAGTGGATGATCCATCTCAGCCTCCTCCGGGGGTCCCCAGCATCACAGATGCCAGTCTTCAGCCAATTTGATTTACTCCATGTGATATCAAGAAACAATAGAAGACACTGGATAATGCAAAGGCTCTGGGCCCTGACAATATTCCGGCAATAGTACTGAAGACTTGTGCTCCAGAACTTGCCGAGTCCCTAGCCAAGCTGTTCCAGTACAACTACAACACTGACATCTACCCGGCTATGTGGAAAATTGTCCTGTACACAAAAAGCAGGACAAATCCAACCCGGCCAATTACTGCCCCAACAGTCTACTCTCCATCATCAGTAAAGTAATGGAAGGGGTCATCTACAGTGCTATCAAGCGACACTTGCTTAGCAATAACCTGCTCACTGATGCCCAGTTTGGGTTCTGCCAGGGTCACTCAGCTCCTGACCTCATTACAGCCTCGGTTCAAACATGGACAAAAGAGCTGAACCCCGAGGTGAGGTGAGAGTGACTGCCCTTGACATCAAGGCAGCAT
>NC_054499.1:17517035-17652035 GCF_017639515.1 Carcharodon carcharias
TTAATTAATTAAACTCTTAATATCCCACCCAGTTGTAAACAACCTTTCAATTTATTAAACTCTTAATATCCCCCACAGTGTAAACAACCTTTCAATAAATTAAACTCTAATATACCACAGTGTAAACAAATTTCAATTAATTAAACTCTTAATATCCCACCCAGAGTGTAAACAACCTTTCATTCATTAATTAAACGCCTAATATCACTCAGTAGTAAACAATTTTTCAATTAATTAAACTCTTAATATCCCACCCAGTGTACAACAGCTTTCAATTAATTAATTAAACACTTAATATCCCAGCAGTGTAAACAATTTTTCAATTAATTAAACTTTAATATACCACCCAGTGTAAAGAACCTTTCAATTAATTAAGTAAACTCTTAATATCCCAACCACTGTAAACAACCTTTCAATTAATTAAACTTTTAATATCACACCCAGTGGTAAACACAACCTTTCAATTATTAAATTTTAATACCACTTCCAGTCTAAACAACCTTTGAATTAATTAAACTCTTAATATCCCACACAGTGTAAACAACCTTTCAATTAATTAAACACTTAATATCTCACCCAGTGTAAACAGTCTTTTAGCTAATTAAACTCTTAATATCCCACGCAGCGTAAACAACCTTTCAATTAAATAAACTCTTACTATCCCACCCAGTGTAAACAACCTTTCAATTAAATAAACTCTCAATATCCCACACAGTGTAAACAACCTTTCAATTAATTGAACTCTTAATGTCCCAACCCAGTGTAACAATTTTTCAATTAATTAAACTCTTAATATCCCACCCAGTGTAAACAACCTTCAATTAATTAATTAAACTCTTACATCCCACCCAGAGTAGACAATTTTTCAATTAATTAAACTCTTAATATCTCACCCAGTGTTACAGCCTTTCAATTAATAAGTTAAACTCTTCATATCCAACCCAGTGTAAACAATTTTTCAATTAATTAAACTCTTAATATCCCACCCAGTGTAAACAACCTTTCAATTAATTAAACTTTTAATATCCCACCCAGTGTAAACAACATTTCAATTAATTAAAATTTTAAAAACCCCTCCCAGTCTAAACAACCTATGAATTAATTAAACTCTAAATATGCCACCCAGTTTAAACAACCTTTCAATTAATTAAACTCTTAATATCCCACCCAGTGTAAACAACCTTTCAATTAATTAAACTTTTAATATCCCACCCAGTGTAAACAACCTTTCAATTAATTAAGTAAACTCTTAATATCCCACCCAGTGTAAACAATTTTTCAATTAATTAAACTCTTAATATCCCACCCAGTGTAAACAACCTTTCAATTAATTAAACTTTTAATATCAACCAGTGTAAAAAACATTTCAATTAATTAAATCTTAATATCCCACCCAGTGTAAACAACCTTTCAATTAATTAAACTCTTAATATCCCACCCATTGTAAACAACCTTTCAATTAATTAAACTCTTAATATCCCACCCAGTGTAAACAACCTTTCAATTAATTAAACTCTTAATATCCCACCAGTGTAAACAACCTTTCAATTAATTAAACACTTAATATCCCACCAGTGTAACAACCTTTCAATTAATTAAACTCTTAATATCCCACCCAGTGTAAACAACCTTTCAATTAAATAAACTCTTAATATCCCACCCAGTTTAAACAACCTTTCAATTATGTAAACACTTAATATCCCACACAGTGTAAACAACCTTACAATTAATTAAACTCTTAATATCCCACCCAGTGTAAACAGCCTTTCAATTAATTAATTAAACTCTTAATATCCCACCCAGAGTAGACAATTTTTCAATTAATTAAACATTTAATATACCACCCAGTGTAAACAAACTTACAATTAATTAAACTTTTAATATCCCACCCAGTGTAAACAAACTTTCAATTAATTAATTAAACACTTAATATCCCACCCAGTGTAAACAATTTTTCAATTAATTAAACCCTTAATATCCCACCCGGTGTAAACAACCTTTCAATTAATTAAACTTTTAATATCCCACACAGTGTAAACAACCTTTCAATTAATTAAGTAATCTCTTAATATCCCACCCAGTGTAAACAACCTTTCAATTAATTAAGTAAACACTTAATATCCCACCCAGTGTAAACAACCTTTCAATTAATTAAACTCTGAATATCCCACCCAGTGTAAACAACCTTTCAATTAATTAAACTCTTAATATGCCACCCAGTGTAAACAACCTTTCAATTAATTAAACTCTTAATATCCCACCCAGTGTAAACAACCTTTCAATTAATTAAACTCTTAATATCCCACCCAGTGTAAACAACGTTTCAATTAATTAAACTCTTAATATCCCACCCAGTGTAAACAACCTTTCAATTAATTAAACTCTTAATATCCCACCCAGTGTAAACACCTTTCAATTAATTAAACTCTTAATATCCCCCAGTGTAAACAACCTTTCAATTAATTAAACTCTTAATATCCCAACCAGTGTAAACAACCTTTCAATTAATTAAACTCTTATATCCCACCAGTGTAAACAACCTTTCAATTAATTAAACTCTTAATTTCCCACCCAGTGTAAACAACCTTTCAATTAATTAAACTCTTAATATCCCACCCAGTGTAAACACCTTTCAATTAATTAAACTCTTTATATCCCAACCAGTGTAAACAACCTTTCAATTAATTAAATCTTAATATCACACCCAGTGTAAACAATTTTTCAATTAATTAAACTCTAAATATTCCCACCCAGTGTAAACAACCTTTCAATTAATTAAACTATTAATATCCCACACAGTGTAAACAACCTTTCAATTAATTAAACACTTAATATCTCACCCCAGTGTAAACAGCCTTTTAGTCTAATTAAACTCTTAATATCCCACGCAGTGTAAACAACCTTTCATTAAATAAACTCTTACTATCCCACCCAGTGTAAACAACCTTTCAATTAAATAAACTCTCAATAATCCCACACAGTGGTAACAACCTTTCAATTAATTGAACTCTTAATGTCCCACCCAGTGTAACAATTTTTTCAATTAATTAA
Source organism: Carcharodon carcharias (assembly GCF_017639515.1). Taxonomy (NCBI): domain Eukaryota; kingdom Metazoa; phylum Chordata; class Chondrichthyes; order Lamniformes; family Lamnidae; genus Carcharodon; species Carcharodon carcharias. The sequence goes on from NC_054499.1 coordinate 17,520,087, forward strand.
ACTCTTAATATCCCACCCAATTTTTAACAACCTTTCAATTAATTAATTAAACTCTTACTATCCCACCCAGAGTAGACAATTTTTCAATTAATTAAACTCTTAATATCTCACCCAGTGTTAAAGCATTTCAATTATTAATTAAACTCTTAATATCCGACCCAGTGTAAAAAATTTTTCAATTAATTAAATCTTTAATATCCCACCCAGTGTAAACATCCTTTCAATTAATTAAACTTTTAATATCCCGCCCAGTGTAAACAAACTTTCAATTAATTAATTAAACTCTTAATATCCCACCCAGTGTAAACAATTTTTCAATTAATTAAACCCTTAATATCCCACCTGGTGTAAACAACCTTTCAATTAATTAAACTAAAACTTTTAATATCCCACCAGTGTAAACAACCTTTCAATTAATTAAACTCTTAATATCCCACCCAGTGTAAACAACCTTTCAATTAATTATTAAACACTTAATATCCCACCCAGTGTAAACAATTTTTCAATTAATTAAACTCTTAATATCCCACCCAGTGTAAAAAACCTTTCAATTAATTAAACTCTTAATATCCCACCAGTGTAAACAACCTTTCAATTAATTAAACTCTTAATATCCCACCCAGTGTAAACAACCTTTCAATTAATTAAACTCTTAATATCCCACCCAGTGTAAACAACCTTTCAATTAATTAAACTCTTAATATCCCACCCAGTGTAAACAACCTTTCATTATTAATTGACTTAATATCCCACCCAGTGTAAACAATTTTTCAATTAATTAAACTCTTACTATCCCACCCAGTGTAAACAACCTTTCAATTAATTAAACTCTTAATATCCCACCCAGTGTAAACAAACTTTCAATTAAATAAACTCTTAATATCCCACCCAGTGTAAAATTTTTTTCAATTAATTAAACTCTTAATATCCCACCCAGTGTAAACAACCTTTCAATTAATTAAACCTTTAATATCCCACCCAGTGTAAACAATTTTTCAATTAATTAAACCCTTAATATCCCACCCAGTGTAAAGATCCTTTCAGTTATGTAAACACTTAATATCCCACATAGTGTAAACGACCTTTCAATTAATTAAACTCTTAATATCCCACCCAGTGTAAACAACCTTTCAATTAATTAAACTCTTAATATCCCAGCAAGTGTAAACAACCTTTCAATTAATTAAACTCTTAATATCCCACCCACTGTAAACAACGTTTCAATTATTTAAACTCTGGATATCGCACCCAGTGTAAACAACCTTTCAATTAATTAAACTCTTAATATCCCACCCAGTGTAAACAACCTTTCAATTAATTAAACTCTTAATATCCCACCCAGTGTAAACAACCTTTCAATTAATTAAACTCTTAATATCCCACCCAGTGTAAACAACCTTTCAATTAATTAAACACTTAATATCCCACCCAGTGTAAACAACCTTTCAATTAATTAAACTCTTAATATCCCACCCAGTTTAAACAACCTTTCAATTATTTTACTCTTTAATATCCCACCCAGTGTAAACAACCTTTCAATTAATTAAACTCTTAATATCCCACCCAGTGTAAACAACCTTTCAATTAATTAAAACTTAATATCCCACCCAGTGTAAACAACCTTTCAATTAATTAAACTCTTAATATCCCACCCAGTGTAAACAACCTTTCAATTAATTAATTAAACTCTTAATATCCCACCCAGTGTAAACAACCTTTCAATTAATTAAACTCTTAATATCCCACCCAGTGTAAACAACCTTTCAATTAATTAAACTCTTAATATCCCACCCAGTGTAAACAACTTTCAATAATTAATTAAACTCTTAATATCCCACCCAGTGTAAACAATTTTCAATTAATTAAACTCTTAATATCCCACCCAGTGTAAACAACCTTTCAATTAATTAAACTCTTAATATCCCACCCAGTGTAAACAACCTTTCAATTAATTAAACTCTTAATATCCCACCCAGTGTAAACAACCTTTCAATTAATTAATTAAACTCTTAATATCCCACCCAGTGTAAACAATTTTCAATTAATTAAACTCTTAATATCCCACCCAGTGTAAACAACCTTTCAATTAATTAAACTCTTAATATCCCACCCAGTGTAAACAACCTTTCAATTAATTAAACTCTTAATATCCCACCCAGTGTAAACAACCTTTCAATTAATTAAACTCTTAATATCCCACCCAGTGTAAACAAACTTTCAATTAATTAAACTCTTAATATCCCACCCAGTGTAAACAACCTTTCAATTAATTAAACTCTTAATATCCCACCCAGTGTAAACAACCTTTCAATTAATTAAACTCTTAATATCCCACCCAGTGTAAACAACCTTTCAATTAATTAAACTCTTAATATCCCACCCAGTGTAAACAACCTTTCAATTAATTAAACTCTTAATATCCCACCCAGTGTAAACAACCTTTCAATTAATTAAACTCTTAATATCCCACCCAGTGTAAACAACCTTTCAATTAATTAAACTCTTAATATCCCACCCAGTGTAAACAACCTTTCAATTAATTAAACTCTTAATATCCCACCCAGTGTAAACAATTTTTCAATTAATTAAACCCTTAATATCCCACCCAGTGTAAACAACATTTCAATTAATTAAACTCTTAATATCCCACCCAGTGTAAACAACCTTTCAATTAATTAAACACTTAATATCCCACCCAGTGTAAACAACCTTTCAATTAATTAAACTCTTAATATCCCACCCAGTGTAAACAACCTTTCAATTAATTAAACTCTTAATATCCCACCAGTGTAAACAACCTTTCAATTAATTAAACTCTTAATATCCCACCCAGTGTAAACAACCTTTCAATTAATTAAACTCTTAATATCCCACCCAGTGTAAACAACCTTTCAATTAATTAAACTCTTAATATCCCACCCAGTGTAAACAACCTTTCAATTAATTAAACTCTTAATATCCCACCCAGTGTAAACAACCTTTCAATTAATTAAACTCTTAATATCCCACCCAGTGTAAACAACCTTTCAATTAATTAATTAAACTCTTAATATCCCACCCAGTGTAAACAACCTTTCAATTAATTAAACTCTTAATATCCCACCCAGTGTAAACAACCTTTCAATTAATTAACACTTTAATATCCCACCCAGTGTAAACAACCTTTCAATTAATTAATTAAACTCTTAATATCCCACCCAGTGTAAACAACTTTTCAATTAATTAAACTCTTAATATCCCACCCAGTGTAAACAACCTTTCAATTAATTAAACTCTTAATATCCCACCCAGTGTAAACAACCTTTCAATTAATTAATAAACTCTTAATATCCCACCCAGTGTAAACAACCTTTCAATTATTAATTAAACTCTTAATATCCCACCCAGTGTAAACAACCTTTCAATTAATTAAACTCTTAATATCCCACCCAGTGTAAACAACCTTTCAATTAATTAAACTCTTAATATCCCACCCAGTGTAAACAACCTTTCAATTAATTAAACTCTTAATATCCCACCCAGTGTAAACAACCTTTCAATTAATTAAACTCTTAATATCCCACCCAGTGTAAACAACCTTTCAATTAATTAAACTCTTAATATCCCACCCAGTGTAAACAACCTTTCAATTAATTAAACTCTTAATATCCCACCCAGTGTAAACAACCTTTCAATTATTATACTCTTAATATCCACCCAGTGTATACAACCTTTCAATTAATTTAGAACTCTTAATTTCCCACCAGTTTAAACAACCTTTCAATTAATTAAACTCTTAATATCCCAATCAGTGTAAAAAATTTTTCAATTAATTAAACTCTTAATATCCCACACAGTGTAAACAATTTTTCAATTAATTAAACCCTTAATATCCCACCCAATGTAAACAACCTTCCAATTAATTAAACTCTTAATATCCCAGCAAGTGTAAACAACCTCTCAATTAATTAAACTTTTAATATCCCACCCAGTGTAAACAACTTTCAATTAATTAAACTCTTAATATCCAAACAGTGTAAACAACCGTTTCAATTAATTAAACTCTGAATATCCCACCCAGTGTAAACAACCCTTTGAAATTAATTAAACTCTTAATATGCCACCCAGTGTAAACAACCTTTCAATGAATTAAACTCTTATTATCCCACCCAGTGTAAACAATTTTTCAATTAATTAAACCCTTATATCCCACCCGGTGTAAAACAACCTTTCAATTAATTAAACTTTTAATATCCCACACAGTGTAAACAACCTTTCAATTAATTAAGTAATCTCTTAATATCCCACCCAGTGTAAACAACCTTTCAATTAATTAAGTAAACACTTAATATCCCACCCAGTTTAAATATTTTTTCAATTAATTAAACTCTTAATATCCCACCCAGTGTAAACAACCTTTCAATTAATTAAACTCTGAATATCCCACCCAGTGTAAACAAACTTTCAATTAATTAAACTCTTAATATCCACCCAGTGTAAAACAACCCTTTCAATTAATTAAACTCTTAATATCCCACCCAGTGTAAAAAACTTTTCAATTAATTAAACTCTGAATATCCCACCCAGTGTAAACAACCTTTCAATTAATTAAACTCTTAATATGCCACCCAGTGTAAACAACCTTCAATTAATAAACTCTTAATATCCCAACCCAGTGTAAACAACCTTCAATTAATTAAACTCTTAATATGCCACCCAGTGTAACAATCTTTCAATAATTAAACTCTTAATATCCCAACTAGTGTAAACAACCTTTCAATTAATTAGAACTCCTTAATATCCCACCCAGTGTAAACAACCTTTCAATTAAGTTAAACTCTTAATTTCCCACCAGTGTAAACAACCTTTCAATTAATTAAACTCTTAATATCCCAATCTGTGGCTAAAACATTTTCAATTAATTGAAACTCTTAATATCCCACCAGTGTAAACAACCTTTCAATTAATTAAACTCTTAATATCCACACAGTGTAAACACCCTTTCAATTAATTAAACACTTAATATCTCACCCAGTGTAAACAGCCTTTTAGCTAATTAAACTCTTAAGATCCCACGCAGTGTAACACCTTTCAAGTTAAATAAACTCTTACTTATCCCCACCCAGTGTAAACAACCATATCAATTAATTAAACTTTTTAATATCCCACACAGTGTAAACAACCTTTCAATTAATTGAACTCTTAATATCCCACCCAGTGTAAACAACCTTTCAATTAATTAAACTCTTAATATCCCACCCAGTGTAAACAACCTTTCAATTAATTAATTAAACTCTTAATATCCCACCCAGTGTAAACAATTTTTCAATTAATTAAACTCTTAATATCCCACCCAGTGTAAACAACCTTTCAATTAATTAAGTAATCTCTTAATATCCCACCCAGTGTAAACAACCTTTCAATTAATTAAACTCTTAATATCCCACCCAGTGTAAACAACCTTTCAATTAATTAAACTTTAATATCCCACCCAGTGTAAACAAACTTTCAATTAATTAATTAAACTCTTAATATCCCACCCAGTGTAAACAATTTTTCAATTAATTAAACTCTTAATATCCCACCCAGTGTAAACAACCTTTCAATTAATTAAACTCTTAATATCCCACCCAGTGTAAACAACCTTTCAATTAATTAAACTCTTAATATCCCACCCAGTGTAAACAACCTTTCAATTAATTAATTAAACTCTTAATATCCCACCCAGTGTAAACAATTTCAATTAATTAAACTCTTAATATCCCACCCAGTGTAAACAACCTTTCAATTAATTAAACTCTTAATATCCCACCCAGTGTAAACAACCTTTCAATTAATTAAACTCTTAATATCCCACCCAGTGTAAACAACCTTTCAATTAATTAAACTCTTAATATCCCACCCAGTGTAAACAACCTTTCAATTAATTAAACTCTTAATATCCCACCCAGTGTAAACAACCTTTCAATTAATTAAACTCTTAATATCCCACCCAGTGTAAACAACCTTTCAATTAATTAAACTCTTAATATCCCACCCAGTGTAAACAACCTTTCAATTAATTAAACTCTTAATATCCCACCCAGTGTAAACAACCTTTCAATTAATTAAACTCTTAATATCCCACCCAGTGTAAAAAATTTTTCAATTAATTAAACTCTTAATATCCCACCCAGTGTAAACAATTTTTCAATTAATTAAACTCTTAATATCCCACCCAGTGTAAACAATTTTTCAATTAATTAAACTCTTAATATCCCACCCAGTGTAAACAACCTTTCAATTAATTAAACTCTTAATATCCCACCCAGTGTAAACAACCTTTCAATTAATTAAACTCTTAATATCCCACCCAGTGTAAACAACCTTTCAATTAATTAAACTCTTAATATCCCACCCAGTGTAAACAACCTTTCAATTAATTAAACTCTTAATATCCCACCCAGTGTAAACAACCTTTCAATTAATTAAACTCTTAATATCCCACCCAGTGTAAACAACCTTTCAATTAATTAAACTCTTAATATCCCACCCAGTGTAAACAACCTTTCAATTAATTAAACTCTTAATATCCCACCCAGTGTAAACAACCTTTCAATTAATTAAACTCTTAATATCCCACCCAGTGTAAACAACCTTTCAATTAATTAAACTCTTAATATCCCACCCAGTGTAAACAACCTTTCAATTAATTAAACTCTTAATATCCCACCCAGTGTAAACAACCTTTCAATTAATTAAACTCTTAATATCCCACCCAGTGTAAACAACCTTTCAATTAATTAAACTCTTAATATCCCACCCAGTGTAAACAACCTTTCAATTAATTAAACTCTTAATATCCCACCCAGTGTAAACAACCTTTCAATTAATTAAACTCTTAATATCCCACCCAGTGTAAACAACCTTTCAATTAATTAAACTCTTAATATCCCACCCAGTGTAAACAACCTTTCAATTAATTAAACTCTTAATATCCCACCCAGTGTAAACAACCTTTCAATTAATTAAACTCTTAATATCCCACCCAGTGTAAACAACCTTTCAATTAATTAATTAAACTTAATATCCCACCCAGTGTAAACAATTTTTCAATTAATTAAACTCTTAATATCCCACCCAGTGTAAACAACCTTTCAATTAATTAAACTTTAATATCCCACCCAGTGTAAACAACCTTTCAATTAATTAAACTCTTAATATCCCACCCAGTGTAAACAACCTTTCAATTAATTAATTAAACTCTTAATATCCCACCCAGTGTAAACAATTTTCAATTAATTAAACTCTTAATATCCCACCCAGTGTAAACAACCTTTCAATTAATTAAACTCTTAATATCCCACCCAGTGTAAACAACCTTTCAATTAATTAAACTCTTAATATCCCACCCAGTGTAAACAACCTTTCAATTAATTAAACTCTTAATATCCCACCCAGTGTAAACAACTTTCAATTAATTAAACTCTTAATATCCCACCCAGTGTAAACAACCTTTCAATTAATTAAACACTTAATATCCCACCCAGTGTAAACAACCTTTCAATTAGTTAAACACTTAATATCCCACCCAGTGTAAACAACCTTTCAATTATTTAAACACTTAATATCCCACCCAGTGTAAACAACCTTTCAATTACTTAAACACTTAATATCCCACCCAGTGTAAACAACCTTTCAATTAATTAAACTCTGAATATCCCACCCAGTGTAAACAGCCTTTTAATTAATTAAACTCTTAATATCCCACCCAGTGTAAACAATTTTTCAATTATTTAAACTCTTAATATCCCACCCAGTGTAAACAACCTTTCAATTAATTAAACTCTTAATATCCCACCCAGTGTAAACAACCTTTCAATTAATTAAACTCTTAATATCCCACCCAGTGTAAACAACCTTTCAATTAATTAAACTCTTAATATCCCACCCAGTGTAAACAACCTTTCAATTAATTAAACTCTTAATATCCCACCCAGTGTAAACAACCTTTGAATTAATTAAACTTTTAATATCCTCCGCAGTTTAAACAGCCTTTCAATTAATTAATGAAATATCCCACCCAGTGTAAACAACCTTTCAATTAATTAAACTCTTAATATGCAACCCAGTGTAAACAACCTTTCAATTAATTAAACTCTTAATATCGAACATAGTGTAAACACTTTTTCAATTAATTAAACTCTTAATATCCCACCCAGAGTAAACAAATTTTCAATTAATTAAACTCTTACTATCCCACCCAGTGTAAACAACCTTTCAATTAATTAAACTCTTAATATCCCACCCAGTGTAAACAAACTTTCAATTAAATAAACTCTTAATATCCCACCCAGTGTAAACAACCTTTCAATTAATTAAACTCTTAATATCCCACCCAGTGTAAACAACCTTTCAATTAATTAAACTCTTAATATCCCACCCAGTGTAAACAACCTTTCAATTAATTAAACTCTTAATATCCCACCCAGTGTAAACAACCTTTCAATTAATTTAACCTTTAATATCCCACGCAGTGTAAACAACCTTTCAATTAATTAAACTCTTAATATCCCACCCAGTGTAAACAACCTTTCAATTAATTAAACTCTTAATATCCCACCCAGTGTAAACAATTTTTCAATTAATTAAACTCTTAATATCCCACCCAGTGTAAACAACCTTTCAATTATTTAAACTCTTAATATCCCACCCAGTGTAAACAACCTTTCAATTAATTAAACTCTTAATATCCCACCTAGTGTAAACAACCTTTCAATTAATTAAACTCTTAATTTCCCACCCAGTGTAAACAACCTTTCAATTAATTAAACTCTTAATATCCCACCCAGTGTAAACAACCTTTCAATTAATTAAACTCTTAATATCCCACCCAGTGTAAACAACCTTTCAATTAATTAAACTCTTAATATCCCACCCAGTGTAAACAACCTTTCAATTAATTAAACTCTTAATATCCCACCCAGTGTAAACAACCTTTCAATTAATTAAACTCTTAATATCCCACCCAGTGTAAACAACCTTTCAATTAATTAAACTCTTAATATCCCACCCAGTGTAAACAATTTTTCAATTAATTAAACTCTTAATATCCCACCCAGTGTAAACAACCTTTCAATTAATTAAACTCTTAATATCCCACCCAGTGTAAACAACCTTTCAATTAATTAAACTCTTAATATCCCACCCAGTGTAAACAACCTTTCAATTAATTAAACTCTTAATATCCCACCCAGTGTAAACAACCTTTCAATTAATTAAACTCTTAATATCCCACCCAGTGTAAACAACCTTTCAATTAATTAAACTCTTAATATCCCACCCAGTGTAAACAACCTTTCAATTAATTAAACTCTTAATATCCCACCCAGTGTAAACAACCTTTCAATTAATTAAACTCTTAATATCCCACCCAGTGTAAACAACCTTTCAATTAATTAAACTCTTAATATCCCACCCAGTGTAAACAACCTTTCAATTAAATAAACTCTTAATATCCCACCCAGTGTAAACAATTTTTCAATTAATTAAACACTTAATATCCAACCCAGTGTAAACAATTTTTCAATTAATTAAACCCTTAATATCCCACCCAGTGTAAACAACCTTTCAATTAATTAAACTCATTAATTAATATCCCACCCAGTGTAAAAAACCTTTCAATTAATTAAACTCTTCATATCCCACCCAGTGTAAACAACCTTTCAATTAATTAAACTCTTAATATCCCACCCAGTTTAAACAGCCTTTCAATTAATTAAACTCTTAATATCCCACCCAGTGTAAACAACCTTTCAATTAATTAAACTCTTAATATCCCACCCAGTGTAAACAACCTTTCAATTAATTAAACTCTTAATATCCCACCCAGTGTAAACAATTTTTCAATTAATTAAACTCTTAATATCCCACCCACTGTAAATAGCCTTTCAATTAATTAATTAAACTCTTAATATCCCACCCAGTGTAAACAATCTTTCAATTAATTAAACTCTTAATATCCCACCCAGTGTAAACAACCTTTCAATTAATTAAATAAACTCTTAATATCCCACCCAGTGTAAACAATTTTTCAATTAATTAAAACCTTAATATCCCACCCAGTGTAAACAACCTTTCAATTAATTAAACTCTTAATATCCCACCCAGTGTAAACAACCTTTCAATTAATTAAACTCTTAATATCCCACCCAGTGTAAACAACTTTCAATTAATTAAACTCTTAATATCCCACCCAGTGTAAACAACCTTTCAATTAATTAAACTCTTAATATCCCACCCAGTGTAAACAACCTTTCAATTAATTAAACTCTTAATATCCCACCCAGTGTAAACAACCTTTCAATTAATTAAACTCTTAATATCCCACCCAGTGTAAACAATTTTTCAATTAATTAAACTCTTAATATCCCACCCAGTGTAAACAACCTTTCAATTAATTAAACTCTTAATATCCCACCCAGTGTAAACAACTTTTCAATTAATTAAACTCTTAATATCCCACCCAGTGTAAACAACCTTTCAATTAATTAAACTCTTAATTTCCCACACAGTGTAAACAACCTTTCAATTAATTAAACTCTTAATATCCCAATCAGTGTAAAAAATTTTTCGATTAATTAAACTCTTAATATCCCACCCAGTGTAAACAACCTTTCAATTAATTAAACTCTTAATATCCCACCCAGTGTAAACAACCTTTCAATTAATTAAACTCTTAATATCCCACCCAGTGTAAACAACCTTTCAATTAATTAAACTCTTAATATCCCACCCAGTGTAAACAACCTTTCAATTAATTAAACTCTTAATATCCCACCCAGTGTAAACAACCTTTCAATTAATTAAACTCTTAATATCCCACCCAGTGTAAACAACCTTTCAATTAATTAAACTCTTAATATCCCACCCAGTGTAAACAACCTTTCAATTAATTAAACTCTTAATATCCCACCCAGTGTAAACAACCTTTCAATTAATTAAACTCTTAATATCCCACCCAGTGTAAACAACCTTTCAATTAATTAAACTCTTAATATCCCACCCAGTGTAAACAACCTTTCAATTAATTAAACTCTTAATATCCCACCCAGTGTAAACAACCTTTCAATTAATTAAACTCTTAATATCCCACCCAGTGTAAACAACCTTTCAATTAATTAAACTCTTAATATCCCACCCAGTGTAAACAACCTTTCAATTAATTAAACTCTTAATATCCCACCCAGTGTAAACAACCTTTCAATTAATTAAACTCTTAATATCCCACCCAGTGTAAACAACCTTTCAATTAATTAAACTCTTAATATCCCACCCAGTGTAAACAACCTTTCAATTAATTAAACTCTTAATATCCCACCCAGTGTAAACAACCTTTCAAATTAATTAAACTCTTAATATCCCACCCAGTGTAAACAACCTTTCAATTAATTAAACTTTTAATATCCCACCCAGTGTAAACAACCTTTCAATTAATTACGTAATCTCTTAATATCCCACCCAGTGTAAACAACCTTTCAATTAATTAAACTCTTAATATCCCACCCAGTGTAAACAACCTTTCAATTAATTAAACTTTAATATCCCACCCAGTGTAAACAACCTTTCAATTAATTAAACCTTTAATATCCCACGCAGTGTAAACAACCTTTCAATTAATTAAACAATTAATATCCCACCCAGTGTAAACAACCTTTCAATTAATTAAACTCTTAATATCCCACCCAGTGTAAACAACCTTTCAATTAATTAAACTCTTAATATCCCACCCAGTGTAAACAACCTTTCAATTAATTAAACTCTTAATATCCCACCCAGTGTAAACAACCTTTCAATTAATTAAACTCTTAATATCCCACCCAGTGTAAACAACCTTTCAATTAATTAAACTCTTAATATCCCACCCAGTGTAAACAACCTTTCAATTAATTAAACTCTTAATATCCCACCCAGTGTAAAAAACCTTTCAATTAATTAAACTCTTAATATCCCACCCAGTGCAAACAACCTTTCAATTAATTAAACTCTTAATATCCCACCCAGTGTAAACAATTTTTCAATTAATTAAACTCTTAATATCCCACCCAGTGTAAACAACCTTTCAATTAATTAAACTCTTAATATCCCACCCAGTGTAAACAAACTTTCAATTAAATAAACTCTTAATATCCCACCCAGTGTAAACAACCTTTCAATTAATTAAAACTCTTAATATCCCACCCAGTGTAAACAACCTTTCAATTAATTAAACTCTTAATATCCCACCCAGTGTAAACAACCTTTCAATTAATTAAACTCTTAATATCCCACCCAGTGTAAACAACCTTTCAATTAATTAAACTCTTAATATCCCACCCAGTGTAAACAATTTTTCAATTAATTAAACTCTTAATATCCCACCCAGTGTAAACAACCTTTCAATTAATTAAACTCTTAATATCCCACCCAGTGTAAACAACCTTTCAATTAATTAAACTCTTAATATCCCACCCAGTGTAAACAACCTTTCAATTAATTAAACTCTTAATATCCCACCCAGTGTAAACAACCTTTCAATTAATTAAACTCTTAATATCCCACCCAGTGTAAACAACCTTTCAATTAATTAAACTCTTAATATCCCACCCAGTGTAAACAACCTTTCAATTAATTAAACTCTTAATATCCCACCCAGTGTAAACAACCTTTCAATTAATTAAACTCTTAATATCCCACCCAGTGTAAACAACCTTTCAATTAATTAAACTCTTAATATCCCACCCAGTGTAAACAACCTTTCAATTAATTAAACTCTTAATATCTCACCAAGTGTAAACAACCTTGCAATTAATTAAAATTTTAGTATCCCACCCAGTGTAAACAACCTTTCAATTAATTAAACTCTTAATATCCCACGCAGTGTAAATAATTTTTCAATTAATTAAACCCTTAATATCCCACCCAGTGTAAACAACATTTCAATGAATTAAAATTTTAATATCCCACCCAGTGTAAACAACCTTTCAATTAATTAATTAAACTCTTAATATCCCTGCCAGTGTAAACAATTTTTCAATTAATTAAACCCTTAATATCCCACCCAGTGTAAACAACCTTTCAATTAATTAAACTTTTAATATCCCACCCAGTGTAAACAACCTTTCAATTAATTAAACTTTTAATATCCCACCCAGTGTAAACAACCTTTCAATTAATTAAACTCTTAATATCCCACCCAGTGTAAACAACCTTTCAATTAATTAAACTCTTAATATCCCACCCAGTGTAAACAACCTTTCAATTAATTAAACTCTTAATATCCCACCCAGTGTAAACAACCTTTCAATTAATTAAACTCTTAATATCCCACCCAGTGTAAACAACCTTTCAATTAATTAAACTCTTAATATCCCACCCAGTGTAAACAACCTTTCAATTAATTAAACTCTTAATATCCCACCCAGTGTAAACAACCTTTCAATTAATTAAACTCTTAATATCCCACCCAGTGTAAACAACCTTTCAATTAATTAAACTCTTAATATCCCACCCAGTGTAAACAACCTTTCAATTAATTAAACTCTTAATATCCCACCCAGTGTAAACAACCTTTCAATTAATTAAACTCTTAATATCCCACCCAGTGTAAACAACCTTTCAATTAATTAAACTCTTAATATCCCACCCAGTGTAAACAACCTTTCAATTAATTAAACTCTTAATATCCCACCCAGTGTAAACAACCTTTCAATTAATTAAACTCTTAATATCCCACCCAGTGTAAACAACCTTTCAATTAATTAAACTCTTAATATCCCACCCAGTGTAAACAACCTTTCAATTAATTAAACTCTTAATATCCCACCCAGTGTAAACAACCTTTCAATTAATTAAACTCTTAATATCCCACCCAGTGTAAACAACCTTTCAATTAATTAAACTCTTAATATCCCACCCAGTGTAAACAACCTTTCAATTAATTAAACTCTTAATATCCCACCCAGTGTAAACAACCTTTCAATTAATTAATTAAACTCTTAATATCCCACCCAGTGTAAACAATTTTTCAATTAATTAAACCCTTAATATCCCACCCAGTGTAAACAACCTTTCAATTAATTAATTAAACTCTTAATATCCCACCCAGTGTAAACAACCTTTCAATTAATTAAACTCTTAATATCCCACCCAGTGTAAACAACCTTTCAATTAATTAAACTCTTAATATCCCACCCAGTGTAAACAACCTTTCAATTAATTAATTAAACTCTTAATATCCCACCCAGTGTAAACAATTTTTCAATTAATTAAACTCTTAATATCCCACCCAGTGTAAACAACCTTTCAATTAATTAAACTCTTAATATCCCACCCAGTGTAAACAACCTTTCAATTAATTAAACTCTTAATATCCCACCCAGTGTAAACAACCTTTCAATTAATTAAACTCTTAATATCCCACCCAGTGTAAACAATTTTTCAATTAATTAAACTCTTAATATCCCACCCAGTGTAAACAACCTTTCAATTAATTAAACTCTTAATATCCCACCCAGTGTAAACAACCTTTCAATTAATTAAACTCTTAATATCCCACCCAGTGTAAACAACCTTTCAATTAATTAAACTCTTAATATCCCACCCAGTGTAAACAACCTTTCAATTAATTAAACTCTTAATATCCCACCCAGTGTAAACAACCTTTCAATTAATTAAACTCTTAATATCCCACCCAGTGTAAACAACCTTTCAATTAATTAAACTCTTAATATCCCACCCAGTGTAAACAACCTTTCAATTAATTAAACTCTTAATATCCCACCCAGTGTAAACAACCTTTCAATTAATTAAACTCTTAATATCCCACCCAGTGTAAACAATTTTTCAATTAATTAAACTCTTAATATCCCACCCAGTGTAAACAACCTTTCAATTAATTAAACTCTTAATATCCCACCCAGTGTAAACAACCTTTCAATTAATTAAACTCTTAATATCCCACCCAGTGTAAACAACCTTTCAATTAATTAAACTCTTAATATCCCACCCAGTGTAAACAACCTTTCAATTAATTAAACTCTTAATATCCCACCCAGTGTAAACAACCTTTCAATTAATTAAACTCTTAATATCCCACCCAGTGTAAACAACCTTTCAATTAATTAAACTCTTAATATCCCACCCAGTGTAAACAACCTTTCAATTAATTAAACTCTTAATATCCCACCCAGTGTAAACAACCTTTCAATTAATTAAACTCTTAATATCCCACCCAGTGTAAACAACCTTTCAATTAATTAAACTCTTAATATCCCACCCAGTGTAAACAATTTTTCAATTAATTAAACTCTTAATATCCCACCCAGTGTAAACAACCTTTCAATTAATTAAACTCTTAATATCCCACCCAGTGTAAACAACCTTTCAATTAATTAAACTCTTAATATCCCACCCAGTGTAAACAACCTTTCAATTAATTAAACTCTTAATATCCCACCCAGTGTAAACAACCTTTCAATTAATTAAACTCTTAATATCCCACCCAGTGTAAACAACCTTTCAATTAATTAAACTCTTAATATCCCACCCAGTGTAAACAACCTTTCAATTAATTAAACTCTTAATATCCCACCCAGTGTAAACAACCTTTCAATTAATTAATTAAACTCTTAATATCCCACCCAGTGTAAACAAATTTTCAATTAATTAAACTCTTAATATCCCACCCAGTGTAAACAACCTTTCAATTAATTAAACTCTTAATATCCCACCCAGTGTAAACAACCTTTCAATTAATTAAACTCTTAATATCCCACCCAGTGTAAACAACCTTTCAATTAATTAAACTCTTAATATCCCACCCAGTGTAAACAACCTTTCAATTAATTAAACTCTTAATATCCCACCCAGTGTAAACAACCTTTCAATTAATTAAACTCTTAATATCCCACCCAGTGTAAACAACCTTTCAATTAATTTAAACTCTTAATATCCCACCCAGTGTAAAAACCTTTCAATTAATTAAACTCTTAATATCCCACCCAGTGTAAACAACCTTTCAATTAATTAAACTCTTAATATCCCACCCAGTGTAAACAACCTTTCAATTAATTAAACTCTTAATATCCCACCCAGTGTAAACAACCTTTCAATTAATTAAACTCTTAATATCCCACCCAGTGTAAACAACCTTTCAATTAATTAAACTCTTAATATCCCACCCAGTGTAAACAACCTTTCAATTAATTAAACTCTTAATATCCCACCCAGTGTAAACAACCTTTCAATTAATTAAACTCTTAATATCCCACCCAGTGTAAACAACCTTTCAATTAATTAAACTCTTAATATCCCACCCAGTGTAAACAACCTTTCAATTAATTAAACTCTTAATATCCCACCCAGTGTAAACAACCTTTCAATTAATTAAACTCTTAATATCCCACCCAGTGTAAACAACCTTTCAATTAATTAAACTCTTAATATCCCACCCAGTGTAAACAACCTTTCAATTAATTAAACTCTTAATATCCCACCCAGTGTAAACAATTTTTCAATTAATTAAACTCTTAATATCCCACCCAGTGTAAACAACCTTTCAATTAATTAAACTCTTAATATCCCACCCAGTGTAAACAACCTTTCAATTAATTAAACTCTTAATATCCCACCCAGTGTAAACAACCTTTCAATTAATTAAACTCTTAATATCCCACCCAGTGTAAACAACCTTTCAATTAATTAAACTCTTAATATCCCACCCAGTGTAAACAACCTTTCAATTAATTAAACTCTTAATATCCCACCCAGTGTAAACAACCTTTCAATTAATTAAACTCTTAATATCCCACCCAGTGTAAACAATTTTTCAATTAATTAAACTCTTAATATCCCACCCAGTGTAAACAACCTTTCAATTAATTAAACTCTTAATATCCCACCCAGTGTAAACAACCTTTCAATTAATTAAACTCTTAATATCCCACCCAGTGTAAACAGCCTTTCAATTAATTAATTAAACTCTTAATATCCCACCCAGTGTAAACAACCTTTCAATTAATTAAACTCTTAATATCCCACCCAGTGTAAACAACCTTTCAATTAATTAAACTCTTAATATCCCACCCAGTGTAAACAAGCTTTCAATTAATTAAACTCTTAATATCCCACCCAGTGTAAACAACTTTCAATTAATTAAACTCTTAATATCCCACCCAGTGTAAACAACCTTTCAATTAATTAAACTCTTAATATCCCACCCAGTGTAAACAACCTTTCAATTAATTAAACTCTTAATATCCCACCCAGTGTAAACAACCTTTCAATTAATTAAACTCTTAATATCCCACCCAGTGTAAACAACCTTTCAATTAATTAAAACTCTTAATATCCCACCCAGTGTAAACAATTTTTCAATTAATTAAACTCTTAATATCCCACCCAGTGTAAACAACCTTTCAATTAATTAAACTCTTAATATCCCACCCAGTGTAAACAACCTTTCAATTAATTAAACTCTTAATATCCCACCCAGTGTAAACAACCTTTCAATTAATTAAACTCTTAATATCCCACCCAGTGTAAACAACCTTTCAATTAATTAAACTCTTAATATCCCACCCAGTGTAAACAACCTTTCAATTAATTAAACTCTTAATATCCCACCCAGTGTAAACAACCTTTCAATTAATTAAACTCTTAATATCCCACCCAGTGTAAACAACCTTTCAATTAATTAAACTCTTAATATCCCACCCAGTGTAAACAACCTTTCAATTAATTAAACTCTTAATATCCCACCCAGTGTAAACAATTTTTCAATTAATTAAACTCTTAATATCCCACCCAGTGTAAACAACCTTTCAATTAATTAAACTCTTAATATCCCACCCAGTGTAAACAACCTTTCAATTAATTAAACTCTTAATATCCCACCCAGTGTAAACAACCTTTCAATTAATTAAACTCTTAATATCCCACCCAGTGTAAACAACCTTTCAATTAATTAAACTCTTAATATCCCACCCAGTGTAAACAACCTTTCAATTAATTAAACTCTTAATATCCCACCCAGTGTAAACAACCTTTCAATTAATTAAACTCTTAATATCCCACCCAGTGTAAACAACCTTTCAATTAATTAAACTCTTAATATCCCACCCAGTGTAAACAACCTTTCAATTAATTAAACTCTTAATATCCCACCCAGTGTAAACAACCTTTCAATTAATTAAACTCTTAATATCCCACCCAGTGTAAACAACCTTTCAATTAATTAAACTCTTAATATCCCACCCAGTGTAAACAACCTTTCAATTAATTAAACTCTTAATATCCCATCCAGTGTAAACAATTTTTCAATTAATTAAACTCTTAATATCCCACCCAGTGTAAACAACCTTTCAATTAAATAAACTCTTAATATCCCACCAAGTGTAAACAACCTTTCAATTAATTAAACTCTTAATATCCCACCCAGTGTAAACAACCTTTCAATTAATTAAACTCTTAATATCCCACCCAGTGTAAACAACCTTTCAATTAATTAAACTCTTAATATCCCACCCAGTGTAAACAACCTTTCAATTAATTAAACTCTTAATATCCCACCCAGTGTAAACAACCTTTCAATTAATTAAACTCTTAATATCCCACCCAGTGTAAACACCTTTCAATTAATTAAACTCTTAATATCCCACCCAGTGTAAACAACCTTTCAATTAATTAAACTCTTAATATCCCACCCAGTGTAAACAACCTTTCAATTAATTAAACTCTTAATATCCCACCCAGTGTAAACAACCTTTCAATTAATTAAACTCTTAATATCCCACCCAGTGTAAACAATTTTTCAATTAATTAAACTCTTAATATCCCACCCAGTGTAAACAACCTTTCAATTAATTAAACTCTTAATATCCCACCCAGTGTAAACAACCTTTCAATTAATTAAACCCTTAATATCCCACCCAGTGTAAACAACCTTTCAATTAATTAAACTTTTAATATCCCACCCAGTGTAAACAACCTTTCAATTAATTAATTAAACTCTTAATATCCCACCCAGTGTAAACAATTTTTCAATTAATTAAACTCTTAATATCCCACCCAGTGTAAACAACCTTTCAATTAATTAATTAAACTCTTAATATCCCACCCAGTGTAAACAATTTTTCAATTAATTAAACTCTTAATATCCCACCCAGTGTAAACAACCTTTCAATTAATTAAACTTTAATATCCCACCCAGTGTAAACAAACTTTCAATTAATTAAGTAAACTCTTAATATCCCACCCAGTGTAAACAACCTTTCAATTAATTAAACTCTTAATATCCCACCCAGTGTAAACAACCTTTCAATTAATTAAACTCTTAATATCCCACCCAGTGTAAACAACCTTTCAATTAATTTAAACTCTTAATATCCCACCCAGTGTAAACAATTTTTCAATTAATTAAACTCTTAATATCCCACCCAGTGTAAACAACCTTTCAATTAATTAAACTCTTAATATCCCACCCAGTGTAAACAACCTTTCAATTAATTAAACTCTTAATATCCCACCCAGTGTAAACAACCTTTCAATTAATTAAACTCTTAATATCCCACCCAGTGTAAACAACCTTTCAATTAATTAAACTCTTAATATCCCACCCAGTGTAAACAACCTTTCAATTAATTAAACTCTTAATATCCCACCCAGTGTAAACAACCTTTCAATTAATTAAACTCTTAATATCCCACCCAGTGTAAACAACCTTTCAATTAATTAAACTCTTAATATCCCACCCAGTGTAAACAACCTTTCAATTAATTAAACTCTTAATATCCCACCCAGTGTAAACAACCTTTCAATTAATTAAACTCTTAATATCCCACCCAGTGTAAACAACCTTTCAATTAATTAAACTCTTAATATCCCACCCAGTGTAAACAACCTTTCAATTAATTAAACTCTTAATATCCCACCCAGTGTAAACAACCTTTCAATTAATTAAACTCTTAATATCCCACCCAGTGTAAACAACCTTTCAATTAATTAAACTCTTAATATCCCACCCAGTGTAAACAACCTTTCAATTAATTAAACTCTTAATATCCCACCCAGTGTAAACAACCTTTCAATTAATTAAACTCTTAATATCCCACCCAGTGTAAACAACCTTTCAATTAATTAAACTCTTAATATCCCACCCAGTGTAAACAACCTTTCAATTAATTAAACTCTTAATATCCCACCCAGTGTAAACAACCTTTCAATTAATTAAACTCTTAATATCCCACCCAGTGTAAACAACCTTTCAATTAATTAAACTCTTAATATCCCACCCAGTGTAAACAACCTTTCAATTAATTAAACTCTTAATATCCCACCCAGTGTAAACAACCTTTCAATTAATTAAACTCTTAATATCCCACCCAGTGTAAACAACCTTTCAATTAATTAAACTCTTAATATCCCACCCAGTGTAAACAACCTTTCAATTAATTAAACTCTTAATATCCCACCCAGTGTAAACAACCTTTCAATTAATTAAACTCTTAATATCCCACCCAGTGTAAACAACCTTTCAATTAATTAAACTCTTAATATCCCACCCAGTGTAAACAACCTTTCAATTAATTAAACTCTTAATATCCCACCCAGTGTAAACAACCTTTCAATTAATTAAACTCTTAATATCCCACCCAGTGTAAACAACCTTTCAATTAATTAAACTCTTAATATCCCACCCAGTGTAAACAACTTTCAATTAATTAATTAAACTCTTAATATCCCACCCAGTGTAAACAATTTTTCAATTAATTAAACTCTTAATATCCCACCCAGTGTAAACAACCTTTCAATTAATTAAACTCTTAATATCCCACCCAGTGTAAACAACCTTTCAATTAATTAAACTCTTAATATCCCACCCAGTGTAAACAACCTTTCAATTAATTTAAACTCTTAATATCCCACCCAGTGTAAACAATTTTTCAATTAATTAAACTCTTAATATCCCACCCAGTGTAAACAACCTTTCAATTAATTAAACTCTTAATATCCCACCCAGTGTAAACAACCTTTCAATTAATTAAACTCTTAATATCCCACCCAGTGTAAACAACCTTTCAATTAATTAAACTCTTAATATCCCACCCAGTGTAAACAACCTTTCAATTAATTAAACTCTTAATATCCCACCCAGTGTAAACAACCTTTCAATTAATTAAACTCTTAATATCCCACCCAGTGTAAACAACCTTTCAATTAATTAAACTCTTAATATCCCACCCAGTGTAAACAACCTTTCAATTAATTAAACTCTTAATATCCCACCCAGTGTAAACAACCTTTCAATTAATTAAACTCTTAATATCCCACCCAGTGTAAACAACCTTTCAATTAATTAAACTCTTAATATCCCACCCAGTGTAAACAACCTTTCAATTAATTAATTACTCTTAATATCCCACCCAGTGTAAACAATTTTCAATTAATTAAACTCTTAATATCCCACCCAGTGTAAACAACCTTTCAATTAATTAAACTCTTAATATCCCACCCAGTGTAAACAACCTTTCAATTAATTAAAAACTCTTAATATCCCACCCAGTGTAAACAACCTTTCAATTAATTTAAACTCTTAATATCCCACCCAGTGTAAACAACCTTTCAATTAATTAAACTCTTAATATCCCACCCAGTGTAAACAACCTTTCAATTAATTAAACTCTTAATATCCCACCCAGTGTAAACAACCTTTCAATTAATTAAACTCTTAATATCCCACCCAGTGTAAACAACCTTTCAATTAATTAAACTCTTAATATCCCACCCAGTGTAAACAACCTTTCAATTAATTAAACTCTTAATATCCCACCCAGTGTAAACAACCTTTCAATTAATTAAACTCTTAATATCCCACCCAGTGTAAACAACCTTTCAATTAATTAAACTCTTAATATCCCACCCAGTGTAAACAACCTTTCAATTAATTAAACTCTTAATATCCCACCCAGTGTAAACAACCTTTCAATTAATTAAACTCTTAATATCCCACCCAGTGTAAACAATTTTTCAATTAATTAAACTCTTAATATCCCACCCAGTGTAAACAACCTTTCAATTAATTAAACTCTTAATATCCCACCCAGTGTAAACAACCTTTCAATTAATTAAACTCTGAATATCCCACCCAGTGTAAACAACCTTTCAATTAATTAAACTCTTAATATCCCACCCAGTGTAAACAACCTTTCAATTAATTAAACTCTTAATATCCCACCCAGTGTAAACAATTTTTCAATTAAACTCTTAATATCCCACCCAGTGTAAACAATTTTTCAATTAATTAAACTCTTAATATCCCACCCAGTGTAAACAACCTTTCAATTAATTAATTAAACTCTTAATATCCCACCCAGTGTAAACAATTTTTCAATTAATTAAACTCTTAATATCCCACCCAGTGTAAACAACCTTTCAATTAATTAAACTCTTAATATCCCACCCAGTGTAAACAACCTTTCAATTAATTTAAACTCTTAATATCCCACCCAGTGTAAACAATTTTTCAATTAATTAAACTCTTAATATCCCACCCAGTGTAAACAACCTTTCAATTAATTAAACTCTTAATATCCCACCCAGTGTAAACAACCTTTCAATTAATTAAACTCTTAATATCCCACCCAGTGTAAACAACCTTTCAATTAATTAAACTCTTAATATCCCACCCAGTGTAAACAACCTTTCAATTAATTAAACTCTTAATATCCCACCCAGTGTAAACAACCTTTCAATTAATTAAACTCTTAATATCCCACCCAGTGTAAACAACCTTTCAATTAATTAAACTCTTAATATCCCACCCAGTGTAAACAACCTTTCAATTAATTAAACTCTTAATATCCCACCCAGTGTAAACAACCTTTCAATTAATTAAACTCTTAATATCCCACCCAGTGTAAACAATTTTTCAATTAATTAAACTCTTAATATCCCACCCAGTGTAAACAACCTTTCAATTAATTAATTAAACTCTTAATATCCCACCCAGTGTAAACAATTTTTCAATTAATTAAACTCTTAATATCCCACCCAGTGTAAACAACCTTTCAATTAATTAATTAAACTCTTAATATCCCACCCAGTGTAAACAACCTTTCAATTAATTAAACTCTTAATATCCCACCCAGTGTAAACAACCTTTCAATTAATTAAACTCTTAATATCCCACCCAGTGTAAACAACCTTTCAATTAATTAAACTCTTAATATCCCACCCAGTGTAAACAACCTTTCAATTAATTAAACTCTTAATATCCCACCCAGTGTAAACAACCTTTCAATTAATTAAACTCTTAATATCCCACCCAGTGTAAACAACCTTTCAATTAATTAAACTCTTAATATCCCACCCAGTGTAAACAACCTTTCAATTAATTAAACTCTTAATATCCCACCCAGTGTAAACAACCTTTCAATTAATTAAACTCTTAATATCCCACCCAGTGTAAACAACCTTTCAATTAATTAAACTCTTAATATCCCACCCAGTGTAAACAACCTTTCAATTAATTAAACTCTTAATATCCCACCCAGTGTAAACAACCTTTCAATTAATTAAACTCTTAATATCCCACCCAGTGTAAACAACCTTTCAATTAATTAAACTCTTAATATCCCACCCAGTGTAAACAACCTTTCAAATTAATTAAACTCTTAATATCCCACCCAGTGTAAACAACCTTTCAATTAATTAAACTCTTAATATCCCACCCAGTGTAAACAACCTTTCAATTAATTAAATCCTTAATATCCCACCCAGTGTAAACAATTTTTCAATTAATTAAACTCTTAATACCACACCCAGTGTAAACAACCTTTCAATTAATTGAACGTTTAATATCCCAACCAGTTTAAACAGTCTTTCAATTAATTAATTAAATAGACCACCCAGTGTAAACGACCTTTCAATTAATTAAACTCTTAATATCCCACCCAGTGTAAACAACCTTTCAATTAATTAAACTCTTAATATCCCACCCAGTGTAAACAACCTTTCAATTAATTAAACTCTTAATATCCCACCCAGTGTAAACAACCTTTCAATTAATTAAACTCTTAATATCCCACCCAGTGTAAACAACCTTTCAATTAATTAAACTCTTAATATCCCACCCAGTGTAAACAACCTTTCAATTAATTAAACTCTTAATATCCCACCCAGTGTAAACAACCTTTCAATTAATTAAACTCTTAATATCCCACCCAGTGTAAACAACCTTTCAATTAATTAAACTCTTAATATCCCACCCAGTGTAAACAACCTTTCAATTAATTAAACTCTTAATATCCCACCCAGTGTAAACAACCTTTCAATTAATTAAACTCTTAATATCCCACCCAGTGTAAACAACCTTTCAATTAATTAAACTCTTAATATCCCACCCAGTGTAAACAACCTTTCAATTAATTAAACTCTTAATATCCCACCCAGTGTAAACAACCTTTCAATTAATTAAACTCTTAATATCCCACCCAGTGTAAACAACCTTTCAATTAATTAAACTCTTAATATCCCACCCAGTGTAAACAACCTTTCAATTAATTAAACTCTTAATATCCCACCCAGTGTAAACAACCTTTCAATTAATTAAACTCTTAATATCCCACCCAGTGTAAACAACCTTTCAATTAATTAAACTCTTAATATCCCACCCAGTGTAAACAATTTTTCAATTAATTAAACTCTTAATATCCCACCCAGTGTAAACAACCTTTCAATTAATTAAACTCTTAATATCCCACCCAGTGTAAACAACCTTTCAATTAATTAAACTCTTAATATCCCACCCAGTGTAAACAACGTTTCAATTAATTAAACTCTTAATATCCCACCCAGTGTAAACAACCTTTCAATTAATTAAACTCTTAATATCCCACCCAGTGTAAACAACCTTTCAATTAATTAAACTCTTAATATCCCACCCAGTTTAAACAGCCTTTCAATTAATTAATTAAATATCTCACCCAGTGTAAACGACCTTTCAATTAATTAAACTCTCAATATCCCACCCAGTGTAAACAGCCTTTTAATTAATTAAACTCTTAATATCCCTGTGTAAACAATTTTTCAATTATTTAAACTCTTAATATCCCACCCAGTTTAAACAATTTTTCAATTAATTAAACTCTTAATATCCCACCCATTGTAAACAACCTTTCAATTAATTAAACTCTTAATATCCCACCCAGTGTAAACAACCTTTCAATTAATTAAACTCTTAATATCCCACCCAGTGTAAACAACCTTTCAATTAATTAAACTCTTAATATCCCACCCAGTGTAAACAACCTTTCAATTAATTAAACTCTTAATATCCCACCCAGTGTAAACAACCTTTCAATTAATTAAACTCTTAATATCCCACCCAGTGTAAACAACCTTTCAATTAATTAAACTCTTAATATCCCACCCAGTGTAAACAACCTTTCAATTAATTAAACTCTTAATATCCCACCCAGTGTAAACAACCTTTCAATTAATTAAACTCTTAATATCCCACCCAGTGTAAACAACCTTTCAATTAATTAAACTCTTAATATCCCACCCAGTGTAAACAACCTTTCAATTAATTAAACTCTTAATATCCCACCCAGTGTAAACAACCTTTCAATTAATTAAACTCTTAATATCCCACCCAGTGTAAACAACCTTTCAATTAATTAAACTCTTAATATCCCACCCAGTGTAAACAACCTTTCAATTAATTAAACTCTTAATATCCCACCCAGTGTAAACAACCTTTCAATTAATTAAACTCTTAATATCCCACCCAGTGTAAACAACCTTTCAATTAATTAAACTCTTAATATCCCACCCAGTGTAAACAACCTTTCAATTAATTAAACTCTTAATATCCCACCCAGTGTAAACAACCTTTCAATTAATTAAACTCTTAATATCCCACCCAGTGTAAACAACCTTTCAATTAATTAAACTCTTAATATCCCACCCAGTGTAAACAACCTTTCAATTAATTAAACTCTTAATATCCCACCCAGTGTAAACAACCTTTCAATTAATTAAACTCTTAATATCCCACCCAGTGTAAACAACCTTTCAATTAATTAAACTCTTAATATCCCACCCAGTGTAAACAACCTTTCAATTAATTAAACTCTTAATATCCCACCCAGTGTAAACAACCTTTCAATTAATTAAACTCTTAATATCCCACCCAGTGTAAACAACCTTTCAATTAATTAAACTCTTAATATCCCACCCAGTGTAAACAACCTTTCAATTAATTAAACTCTTAATATCCCACCCAGTGTAAACAACCTTTCAATTAATTAAACTCTTAATATCCCACCCAGTGTAAACAATTTTTCAATTAATTAAACTCTTAATATCCCACCCAGTGTAAACAACCTTTCAATTAATTAAACTCTTAATATCCCACCCAGTGTAAACAACCTTTCAATTAATTAATTAAACTCTTAATTTCCCACCCAGTGTAAAAAATTTTCAATTAATTAAACTCCTTAATATCCCACCCGGTGTAAACAACCTTTCAATTAATTAAACTTTTAATATCCCACCAAGTGTAAACAACCTTTCAATTAATTAAGTAATCTCTTAATATCCCACACAGTGTAAACAACCTTTCAATTAATTAAACTCTGAATATCCCACCCAGTGTAAACAACCTTTCCATTAATTAAACTCTTAATATCCACCCACTGTAAAAAACCTTTCAATTAATTAAACTCTTAATATCCCACACAGTGTAAACAACCTTTCAATTAATTAAACTCTTAATATCACACCCAGTGTAAACAACCTTTCAATTAATTAAACTCTTAATTTCCACCCAGTGTAAACAACCTTTCAATTAATTAAACTCTTAATATCCAACCTAGTGTAAACAACCTTTCAATTAATTAACTCTTAATATCCCACCCAGTGCTAAACAACCTTTCAATTAATTAAACTCTTAATATCCCACCCAGTGTAAACAACCTTTCAATTAATTAAACTCTTAATTTCCCACCAGTGTAAACAACCTTTCAATTAATTAAACTCTTAATATCCAACAGTGTAAACAACTTTCAATTAATTAAACACTTAATATCCTCACCCAGTGTAAACCAACCTTTTCAATTAATTAAACTCTTAATATCCCACCCAGTGTAAACAACCTTTCAATTAATTAAACTCTTAATTCCACCAGTGTAAACAACCTTTCAATTAATTAAACTCTTAATATCCCCACCAGTGTAAACAACCTTTCAATTAATTAAACTCTTAATATCCCACCCAGTGTAAACAACTTTTCAATTAATTAAACTCTTAATATCCCACCCAGTGTAAACAATCTTTCAAGTTAATTAAACTCTTAATATCCCACCCAGTGTAAACAATCTTTCAATTAATTAAACTCTTAATATCCACCCAGTGTAACAATCTTTCAATTAATTAATTAACTCTTAATATCACACCCAGTGTAAGTAACCTTTCAATTAATTAAACCTTTAATATCCCACCAGTGTAAACAACCTTTCAATTAATTAAGTAATCTCTTAATATCCCACCCAGTGTAAACAACCTTTCAATTAATTAAGTAAACACTTAATATCCCACCCAGTTTAAAACAATTTTTCAATTAATTAAACTCTTAATATCCCACCCAGTCTAAACAACCTTTCAATTAATTAAACTCTAAATATCCCACCCAGTGTAAACAACGTTTCAATTAATTAAACTCTTAATATGCCACCCAGTGTAAACAACCTTTCAATTAATTAAACTCTTAATATCCCACACAGTGTAAACAACCTTTCAATTAATTAAACTCTGAATATCCCACCCAGTGTAAACAACCTTTCAATTAATTAAACTCTTAATTTCCCACCCAGTGTAAACAACCTTTCAATTAATTAAACTCTTAATTTCCCAATCAGTGTAAAAAAATTTTCAATTAATTGAACTCTTAATATCCCACACAGTGTAAATACCTTTCAATTAATTAACCTTCCCACACAGTGTACAACCTTAATTATTAAACACTTATATCTCACCCAGTGTAAACAGCCTTTTAGCTAATTAAACTCTTAATATCCCACGCAGTGTAAACAACCTTTCAATTAAATAAACTCTTACTATCCCACCCAGTGTAAACAACCTTTCAATTAAATAAACTCTCAATATCCCACACAGTGTAAACAACCTTTCAATTAATTGAACTCTTAATGTCCCACCCAGTGTAAACAATTTTTCAATTAATTAACTTTAACATCCCACCCATTGTTATCAACCTTTCAATTAATTAATTAAACTCTTACTATCCCACACAGAGTAGACAATTTTTCAATTAATTAAACTCTTAATATCTCACCCAGTGTTAACAGCCTTTCAATTAATTAATTAAACTCTTAATATCCCACCCAGTGTAAGTAATTTTTCAATTAATTAAACCTTAATATCCCACCCAGTGTAAGTAATTTTTCAATTAATTAAACCTTTAATATCCCAAACAGTGTAAACAACCTTTCAATTAATTAAACATTTAATGTCCATCCCAGTGTAAACAAACTTTCAATTAATTAATTAAACTCTTAATATCCCACCCAGTGTTAAAAATTTTTCAATTAATTAAACCCTTAATATCCCACCCGGTGTAAACAACCTTTCAATTAATTAAACTTTTAATATCCCACCAAGTGTAAACAATCTTTCAATTAATTAAGTAATCTCTTAATATCCCACCCAGTGTAAACAACCTTTCAATTAATTAAGTAAACTCTTAATATCCCACCCAGTGTAAACAACCTTTCAATTAATTAAACTCTTAATATCCCACACAGTGTAAACAACCTTTCAATTAATTAAACTCTGAATATCACACCCAGTGTAAACAACCTTTCAATTAATTAAACTCTTAATATGCCACCCAGTGTAAACAACCTTTCAATTAATTAAACTCTTAATATCCAACCTAGTATAAACAACCTTTCAATTAATTAGACACTTAAAATCCCACCCAGTGTAAACAACCTTTCAATTAATTAAACTCTTAATATCCCACCCAGTGTATACAACCTTTCAATTAATTAAACTCTTAATTTCCCACACAGTGTAAACAACCTTTCAATTAATTAAACTCTTAATATCCCAATACGTGTAAAAAATTTTTCAATTAATTAAACTCTTAATATCCCACACAGTGTAAACAATTTTTCAATTAATTAAACCTTTAATATCCCACCCAGTGTAAACAATTTTTCAATTAATTAAACTCTTAATATCCCACCAAGTGTAAACAATTTTTCAATTAATTAAACTCTTAATATCCCACCAAGTGTAAACATTTTGTCAATTAATTAAACTCTTAATATCCCAGCAAATGTAAACAACCTCTCAATTAATTAAACTTTTAATATCCCACGCAGTGTAAACAACATTTCAATTAATTAAACTCTTAATATCCCAAACAGTGTAAACAACCTTTCAGTTAAATAAACATTTAATATCCCACCCAGTGTAAACAATTTTTCAATTAATTAAACTCTTAATATCCCACCCAGTCTAAACAATTTTTCAATTAAACTCTTAATATCCCACCCAGTGTAAACAATTTTTCAATTAATTAAACTCTTAATAACCCACCCAGTGTAAACAACCTTTTAACTTATTAATTAAACTCTTACTATCCCACCCAGTGTAAACAATTTTTCAATTAATTAAACTCTTAATATCCCACCCAGTGTAAACAACCATTCAATTAATTAATTAAACTCTTAATATCCCACTCAGTATAAACAATTTTTCAATTAATTAAACTCTTAATAACCCACCCAGTGTAAACAGCCTTTCAATTAATTAATTAAACTCTTAATATCCCAACCAGTGTAAACAATTTTTCAATTAATTAAACCTTTAATATCCCACCCAGTGTAAACAACCTTTCAATTAATTAAACTTTTAATATCCCACCCAGTGTAAAGAACCTTTCAATTAATAAAGTTATCTCTTAATATCCCACCCAGTGGAAACAATTTTTCAATTAAATAAACTCTTAATATCCCAAACAGTGTAAACAACCTTTCAATTAATTAAACTTTTAATATCACACCCAGTGTAAACAATATTTCAATTAATTAAATTTTAATACCCCTCCCAGTCTAAACAACCTTTGAATTAATTAAACTCTAAATATCCCACCCAGTTTAAACAACCTTTCAATTAATTAAACTCTTAATATCCCACCCAGTGTAAACAACCTTTCAATTAATTAAACACTTAATATCTCACCCAGTGTAAACAGCATTTTAGTTAATTAAACTCTTAATTTCCCACCCAGTGTAAACAACCTTTCAATTAATTAAACTCTTAATATCCCACCCAGTGTAAACATCCTTTCAATTATGTAAACACTTAATATCCCACACTGTGTAAACAATTTTTCAATTAATTAAACTCTTAATATCCCACCCAGTGTAAGCAACCTTTCAAATAATTAATTAAACTGTTACTATCCCACCCCGTGTAAACAATTTTTCAATTAATTAAACTCTTAATATCCCACCCAGTGTAATCAACCATTCAATTAATTAATTAAACTCTTAATATCCCACTCAGTATAAACAATTTTTCAATTAATTAAACTCTTAATATCCCACCCAGTGTAAACAGCCTTTCAATTAATTAATTAAACTCTTAATATCCCAACCAGTGTAAACAACCTTTCAATTAATTAAACTTTTAATATCCCACCCAGTGTAAAGAACCTTTTCAATTAATTTAAGTAAAACTCTTAATATCCCACCCAGTGTAAACAATTTTTCAATTAATTAAACCCTTAATATCCCACCCAGTGTAAACAACCTTTCAATTAATTAAACTTTTAATATCACACCCAGTGTAAACAACATTTCAATTAATTAAATTTTAATACACCTCCGAGTCTAAACAACCTTTGAATTAACTAAACTCTTAATATCCCAGCCAGTTTAAACAACCTTTCAATTAATTAAACTCTTAATATCCCACCCAGTGTAAACAACCTTTCAATTAATTAAACTCTTAATATCCCAGCCAAGTGTAACAAGCCTTTCAATTAAACTCTTTAATATCCCACCCAGTGTAAACAACATTTCAATTAATTAAACTCTTAATAACCCAAACAGTGTAAACAACCTTTCAGTTAAATAAACACTTAATATCCCACCCAGTGTAAACAATTTTTCAATTAATTAAACTCTTAATATCCCACCCAGTGTAAACAACCTTTCAATTAAATAAACTCTTAATATCCCACCCAGTGAAAACAATTTTTCAATTAATTAAACTCTTAATATCCCATCCACTGTAAACAGCATTTTCATTAATTATGAACTCTTAATATCCCAACACAGTGTAAACAATTTTTCAATTAATTAAAGTCTTAATATCCCACCCAGTGTAAACAACTTTCAATTATTAAACGTTAATATCCCACCCAGTGTAAATAACCTTTCAATAAATTAAACAACTTAATATCCACCCAGTGTAAACAACCTTTCAATTAATGTAAACACTTAATATCCCACCAGTGTAAACAACTTTTCAATTAATTAAACTCTTAATATCCCACCCAGTGTAAACAACTTTTCAATAATTAAACTCTTAATATCCCACCCAGTGTAAACAATTTTTCAATTAATTAAACTCTTAATATCCCACCCAGTGTAAACAAGCCTTTCAATTAATTAATAAACTCTTAATATCCCACCCAGTGTAAACAATTTTTCAATTAATTAAACCTTTAATATCCCACCCAGTGTAAACAACCTTTCAATTAATTAAACTCTTAATATCCCACCCAGTGTAAACAACCTTTCAATTAATTAAACTCTTAATATCCCACCCAGTGTAAACAATTTTTCAATTAATTAAACCCTTAATATCCCACCCAGTGTAAACAACCTTTCAATTAATTAAACTTTTAATATCCCACCCAGTGTAAACAACATTTCAATTAATTAAACTTTTAATACCCCACCCAGTGTAAACAACCTTTCAATTAATTAAACTTTTAATATCCCACCCAGTTTAAACAGCCTTTCAATTAATTAAACTCTTAATATCCCACCCAGTGTAAACAACCTTTCAATTAAATAAACTATTAATATCCCACCCAGTGTAAACATCCTTTTAGTTAATTAAACTCTTAATATCCCACCCTGTGTAAACAACCTTTCAATTATGTAAACTCTTAATATCCCACCCAGTGTAAACAACTTTCAATTAATTAAACTCTTAATATCCCACCCAGTGTAAACAATTTTCAATTAATTAAACTCTTAATATCCCAAACAGTGTAAACAGACTTTCAATTAATTAATTAAACTCTTAATATCCCAACCAGTGTGAACAATTTTTCAATTAATTAAACTCTTAATATCCCACCCTAGTGTAAACAACCTTTCAATTAATTTAAACTTTTAATATCCCACCCAGTGTAAACAACATTTCAATTAATTAAACTTTTAATACCCCACCCAGTGTAAACAACCTTTCAATTAATTAAACTTTTAATATCCCACCCAGTTTAAACAGCCTTTCAATTAATTAATTAAATATCCCACCCAGTGTAAACAACCTTTCAATTAATTAAACTCTTAATATGCAACCCAGTGTAAACAACCTTTCAATTAATTAAACTCTTAATATCCCACCCAGTGTAAACAACCTTTCAATTAATTAAACTCTTAATATCCCACCCAGTGTAAACAACCTTCAATTAATTAAACTCTTAATATCCCACCCAGTGTAAACAACCTTTCAATTAATTAAACTCTTAATATCCCACCCAGTGTAAACAACCTTTCAATTAATTAAACTCTTAATATCCCACCCAGTGTAAACAACCTTTCAATTAATTAACTCTTAATATCCCACCCAGTGTAAACAACCTTTCAATTAATTAAACTCTTAATATCCACCCAGTGTAAACAACCTTTCAATTAATTAAACTCTTAATATCCCACCCAGTGTAAACAACCTTTCAATTAATTAAACTCTTAATATCCCACCCAGTGTAAACAACCTTTCAATTAATTAAACTCTTAATATCCCACCCAGTGTAAACAATTTTTCAATTAATTAAACCCTTAATATCCCACCCAGTGTAAACAACCTTTCAATTAATTAAACTTTTAATATCCCACCCAGTGTAAACAACCTTTCAATTAATTAATTAAACTCTTAATATCCCACCCAGTGTAAACAATTTTTCAATTAATTAAACTCTTAATATCCCACCCAGTGTAAACAACCTTTCAATTAATTAAACTCTTAATATCCCACCCAGTGTAAACAACCTTTCAATTAATTAAACTCTTAATATCCCACCCAGTGTAAACAACCTTTCAATTAATTAAACTCTTAATATCCCACCCAGTGTAAACAACCTTTCAATTAATTAAACTCTTAATATCCCACCCAGTGTAAACAACCTTTCAATTAATTAAACTCTTAATATCCACACAGTGTAAACAACCTTTTCAATTAATTAAACCTTAATATCCCACCCAGTGTAAACAATTCTTCAATTAATTAAATCTTTAATATCCCACCCAGTGTAAACAGCCTTTCAATTAATTAAACTCTTAATATCCCACCCAGTATAAACAATTTTTCAATTAATAATAAACACTTAATACCCACCCAGTGTAAACAATTTTTCAATTAATTAAACTCTTAATATCCCACCCAGTGTAAACAACCTTTTCAATTAATTAAACTCTTAATATACCACCCAGTGTAAACAAACTTTCAATTAATTAAACTCTTTAATATCCCACCAGTGTAAACAACATTTCAATTAATTAAACTTTAATATCCCACCCAGTGTAAACAACCTTTCAATTAATTAAACTCTTAATATCCCACCAGTGTAAACAACCTTTCAATTAATTAAACTCTTAATATCCCACCCAGTGTAAACAACCTTTTCAATTAATTAAACTTTAATATCCCACCCAGTGTAAACAACCTTTCAATTAATTAAACTCTTAATATCCCACCCAGTGTAAACAACCTTTCAATTAATTAAACTCTTAATATCCACCCAGTGTAAACAACCTTTCAATTAATTAAACTCTTAATATCCCACCCAGTGTAAACAACCTTTCAATTAATTAAACTCTTAATATCCCACCCAGTGTAAACACCCTTTCAATTAATTAAACTCTTAATATCCCACCCAGTGTAAACAACCTTTCAATTAATTAAACTCTTAAAATCCCACCCAGTGTAAACACCCGTATAATTTTAACTCTTAATATCCCACCCAGTGTAAACACCCTTTCATGCAATTAAACTCTAAATATCCCACCCAGTGTAAACAACCTTTCAATTAATTAAACTCTTAATATCCCACCCAGTGTAAACAGCCTTTTATTTAATTAAACTCTTAATATCCCACCCAGTGTAAACAACCTTTCAATTAATTAAACTCTTAATATCCCACCCAGTGTTAACAACCTTTCAATTATGTAAACACTTAATATCCCACACAGTGTAACAAACTTTCAATTAATCAAATTCTTCATATCCCACCCAGTGTAACAACCTTTCAATTAATTAATTAAACTCTTAATATCCCACTCAGTGATAAACATTTTTCAATTAATTAAACTTTAATATCCCACCCAGTGTAAACAGCCTTTCAATTAATTAATTTAACTCATAATATCCCACCAGTGTAAACAATTTTCAATTAAGTAAACTTTTAATATCACACCCAGTGTAAACAACATTTCAATAATTAAATTTTAATACCCCTCCCAGTTAAACAAACCTTTCATTAATTAAACTCTTATATCCCACCAGTTTAAACAACCTTTCAATTTATTAAACTCTTAATATCCCACCCAGTGTAAACAACCTTTCAATTAAATTAAACTTTAATATCACCACCAGTGTAAAGAACCTTTCAATTAATTAAGTAAACTCTCTAATAGCCCACACAGTGTAAACAATTTTCAATTAATTAAACCCTTAATATCCACCCAGTGTAAACATCCTTTCAATTAATTAAACTCTTAATATCCACCCAGTGTAAACAACCTTTCAATTAATTAAACTCTTAATATGCCACCTAGTGTAAACAACCTTTCAATTAATTAGACTCTTAATATTCCACCCAGTGTAAACAACCTTTCAATTAATTAAACTCTTAAATTCCCACCCAGTGTAAACAACCTTTCAATTAATTAAACTCTTAATTTCCCACCCTGTGTAAACAACCTTTCAATTAATTAAACTCTTAATATCCCACCCAGTGTAAACAACTTTCAATTAATTAAACTCTTAATATCCCACCCAGTGTAAACACCTTTCAATTAATTAAACTCTTAATATCCCACCCAGTGTAAACAACCTTTCAATTAATTAAACTCTTAATATCCCACCCAGTGTAAACAACCTTTCAATTAATTAAACTCTTAATATCCCACCAGTGTAAACAATTTTTCATTAATTAAACCTTAATATCCCACCGATGTAAACATACTTTCAATTAATTAACTTTAATATCACACCCAGTGTAAACAACTTTTCAATTAATTAAACTCTTAATATCCACCCAGTGAAAACAACCTTTCAATTAATTAAACTCTTAATATCCCACCAGTGTAAACAACCTTTCAATTAATTAAACACTTAATATCTCACCCAGTGTAAACAGCATTTATTTAATTAAACTCTTAATATCCCACCCAGTGTAAACAACCTTTTCAATTAATTAAACCTTAATATCCCACCCAGTGTAAACAACCTTTCAATTAATTAAACTCTTAATATCCACCCAGTGTAAACAAACCTTTCAATTAATTAGTAAACTCTTAATATCCCACCCAGGTATACAATTTTTCAATTAATTAAACTCTTATATCCACCCAGTGTAAACAACCTTTCATTATTAATTAAACTCTTTAATATCCCACCCAGTGTAAGACAATTTTCAATTAATTAAACTTTAATATCCCAACCAGTGTAAACAACCTTTCAATTAATTAAACTCTTAATATCCCACCCAGTGTAAACAAACTTTCATTAATTAATTAAACTCTTAATATCCCACCCAGTATAAACAACTTTCAATTAATTAAACACTTAATATCCCACCCAGTGTAAACAACCTTTCAATTAATTAAACTTTTAATATCCCACCCAGTGTAAACAACCTTTCAATTAATTAAGTAATCTCTTAATATCCCACCCAGTGTAAACAACCTTTCAATTAATTAAACTTTTAATATCCCACCCAGTGTAAACAACCTTTCAATTAATTAAACTCTTAATATCCCACCCAGCTTAAACAACCTTTCAATTAATTAAACTCTTAATATCCCACCCAGTGTAAACAACCTTTCAATTAATTAAACTCTTAATATCCCACCCAGTGTAAACAACCTTTCAATTAATTAA
The DNA here is from genome assembly GCF_017639515.1 of Carcharodon carcharias. Lineage (NCBI taxonomy): Eukaryota > Metazoa > Chordata > Chondrichthyes > Lamniformes > Lamnidae > Carcharodon > Carcharodon carcharias. The sequence goes on from NC_054499.1 coordinate 17,556,516, forward strand.
ACTCTTAATATCCCACCCAGTGTAAACAATTTTTCAATTAATTAAACTCTTAATATCCCACCCAGTGTAAACACCTTTCAATTAATTAAACTCTTAATATCCCACCCTAGTGTAAACAACTTTTCAATTAATTAAACTCTTAATATCCCACCAAGTGTAAACATTTGTCAATTAATTAAACTCTTAATATCCACCCAATGTAAACAACCTTTCAATTAATTAAACTCTTAATATCCCAGCAAGTGTAAACAACCTCTCAATTAATTAAACTTTTAATATCCCACCCAGTGTAAACAACATTTCAATTAATTAAATTCTTAATATCCCAAACAGTGTAAACAACCTTTCAATTAAATAAACACATAATATCCCACCCAGTGTAAACAATTTTTCAATTAAATAAACTCTTAATATCCCACCCAGTGTAAACAATTTTTCAATTAATTAAACTCTTAGTATCCCACCCAGTGTACACAATTTTTCCATTAATTGAACTCTTAATATCCCACCCAGTGTAAACAACCTTTCAATTAATTAATTAAACTCTTACAATCCCAGCAAGTGTAAACAATTTTTCAATTAATTAAACTCTTAATATCCCACCCAGTGTAAACAACCTTTCAATTAATTAATTAAACTCTTAATATCCCACCCAGTGTAAACAATTTTTCAATTAATTAAACCTTAATATCCCACCCAGTGTAAACAACCTTTCAATTAATTAAACTTTAATATCCCACCCAGTGTAAACAACCTTTCAATTAATAAGTAATCTCTTAATATCCCACCCAGTGTAAAAAACCTTTCAATTAATTAAACTCTTAATATCCCACCAGTGTAAACAACCTTTCAATTAATTAAACTCTTAATATCCCACCCAGTGTAAACAACCTTTCAATTAATTAAACTCTTAATATCCCACCCAGTGTAAACAACCTTTCAATTAATTAAACTCTTAATATCCCACCCAGTGTAAACAACCTTTCAATTAATTAAACTCTTAATATCCCACCCAGTGTAAACAACCTTTCAATTAATTAAACTCTTAATATCCCACCCAGTGTAAACAACCTTTCAATTAATTAAACTCTTAATATCCCACCCAGTGTAAACAACCTTTCAATTAATTAAACTCTTAATATCCCACCCAGTGTAAACAACCTTTCAATTAATTAAACTCTTAATATCCCACCCAGTGTAAACAACCTTTCAATTAATTAAACTCTTAATATCCCACCCAGTGTAAACAACCTTTCAATTAATTAAACTCTTAATATCCCACCCAGTGTAACAACCTTTCAATTAATTAAACTCTTAATATCCCACCCAGTGTAAACAACCTTTCAATTAATTAAACTCTTAATATCCCACCCAGTGTAAACAACCTTTCAATTAATTAAACTCTTAATGTCCCACCCAGTGTAAACAACCTTTCAATTAATTAAACTCTTAATATCCCACCAGTGTAAACAATTTTTCAATTAATTAAACTCTTAATATCCCACCCAGGTGTAAACAACCTTTCAATTAATTAAACTTTTAATATCCCGCCCAGTGTAAACAAACTTTCAATTAATTAATTAAACTCTTAATATCCCACCCAGTGTAAACAAACTTTCAATTAATTAAACCCTTAATATCCCACCCGTTGTAAACAACCTTTCAATTAATTAAACTCTGAATATCCCACCTAGTGTAAACAACCTTTCAATTAATTAGACTCTTAATATCCCACCCAGTGTAAACAACCTTTCAATTAATTAAACTCTTAATTTCCCACCCAGTGTAAACAACCTTTCAATTAATTAAACTCTGAATATCCCACCCAGTGTAAACAACCTTTCAATTAATTAAACTCTTAATATCCTCCGCAGTTTAAACAGCCTTTCAATTAATTAATGAAATATCCCACACCGTGTAAACAACCTTTCAATTAATTAAGCTCTGAATATCCCACCCAGTGTAAACAACCTTTCAATTAATTAAACTCTTAATATCCCACCCAGTGTAAACAAACTTTCAATTAATTAAACTCTTAATATCCCACCCAGTGTAAACAACTTTTCAATTAATTAAACTCTTAATATCCCACCCAGTGTAAACAACCTTTCAATTAATTAAACCCTTAATATCCCACCCAGTGTAAACAACCTTTCAATTAATTAAACTCTTAATATCCCACCCAGTGTAAACAACCTTTCAATTAATTAAACTCTTAATATCCCACACAGTGTAAACAACCTTTCAATTAATTAAACTCTTAATATCCACCCAGTGTAAACAACTTTTCAATTAATTAAACTCTTAATATCCCACCCAGTGTAAACAACCTTTCAATTAATTAAACTCTTAATATCCCACCCAGTGTAAACAACCTTTCAATTAATTAAACTCTTAATATCCCACCCAGTGTAAACTACCTTTCAATTAATTAAACTCTTAATATCCCACCCAGTGTAAACAACCTTTCAATTAATTAAACTCTTAATATCCCACCCAGTGTAAACAACCTTTCAATTAAATAAACTCTCAATATCCCACACAGTGTAAACAACCTTTCAATTAATTGAACTCTTAATGTCCCACCCAGTGTAAACAATTTTCAATTAATTAATCTCTTAATATCCCACCCAGTGTAAACAATCTTTCAATATTAATTAAACTCTTACTATCCCACCAGAGTAGACAATTTTTCAATTAATTAAACTCTTAATATCTCACCCAGTGTTAACAGCCTTTCAAATAATAATTAAACTCTTAATATCACACCCAGTGTAAGTAACTTTTCAATTAATTAAACCTTTAATATCCCACCTAGTGTAAACAACCTTTTCAATTAATAAGTAATCTCTTAATATCCCACCCAGTGTAAACAACCTTTCAATTAATTAAGTAAACACTTAATATCCCACCCAGTTTAAACAATTTTTCAATTAATTAAACTCTTAATATCCCACCCAGTCTAAACAACCTTTCAATTAATTAAACTCTTAATATCCCACCCAGTGTAAACAACGTTTCAATTAATTAAACTCTTAATATCCACCCAGTGTAAACAACCTTTCATTAATTAAACTCTTAATATCCCACCCAGTGTAAACAACCTTTCAATTAATTAAACTCTTAATATCCCACCCAGTGTAAACAACCTTTCAATTAATTAAACTCTTAATATCCCACACAGTGTAAACAACCTTTCAATTAATTAAACTCTTAATATCCACCCAGTGTAAACAACCTTTTAATTAATTAAACTCTTAATATCCCACCCAGTGTAAACAACCTTTCAATTAATTAAACTCTTAATATCCCACCCAGTGTAAACAACCTTTCAATTAATTAAACTCTTAATATCCCACACAGTGTAAACAACCTTTCAATTAATTAAACTCTTAATATCCCACCCAGTGTAAACAACCTTTTCAATTAATTAAACTCTTAATATCCCACACAGTGTAAACAACCTTTCAATTAATTAAACTCTTAATATCCCACCAGTGTAAACAACCTTTCAATTAATTAAACTCTTAATATCCCACCCAGTGTAAACAACCTTTCAATTAATTAAACTCTTAATATCACACCAGTGTAAACAACTTTTCAATTAATTAAACTCTTAATATCCCACCCAGTGTAAACAACCTTTCAATGAATTAAACTTTTAATATCACACCCAGTGTAAACAACATTTCAATTAATTAACTCTTAATATCCCACCCAGTGTAAACAACCTTTCAATTAATTAAACTCTTAATATCCCACCCAGTGTAAACAACCTTTCAATTAATTAAACTCTTAATATCCCACCCAGTGTAAAAAACTTTTCAATTAATTAAACTCTTAATATCCCACACAGTGTAAACAACCTTTCAATTAATTAAACACTTAATATCTCACCCAGTGTAAACAACCTTTCAATTATCTAAACACTTAATATCCCACCCAGTGTAAACAACCTTTCAATTAATTAAACTCTTAATATCCCACCCAGTGTAAACAACCTTTCAATTAATTAAACTCTTAATATCCTACCCAGTGTAAACAACCTTTCAATTAAATAAACTCAATATCCCACCCAGTGTAAACAATTTTTCAATTAATTAAACCCTTAATATCCCACTCAGTGTAAACAATTTTTCAATTAATTAAACCCTTAATATCCCACCCAGTGTAAAGAATTTTTCAATTAATTAAACTCTTAATATCTGACCCAGTGTAAACAATTTTTCAATTAATTAAATCCTTAATATCCCACCCAGTGTAAACGACTTTTCAATTAATTAAACTCTTAATACCCCTCCAGTGTAAACAACCTTTCAATTAATTAAACTCTTAATATCCCACCAGTGTAAACAACCTTTCAATTAATTAAACTCTTAATATCCCACCAGTGTAAACAACCTTTCAATTAATTAAACTTTTAATATCCCACCAGTGTAAACAACCTTTCAATTAATTAAACTCTTAATATCCCACCCAGTGTAAACAACCTTTCAATTAATTAAACTCTTAATATCCCACCCAGTGTAAACAACCTTTCAATTAATTAAACTCTTAATATCCACCCAGTGTAAACAACATTTCAATTAATTAAACTCTTAATATCCCACCTAGTATAAACAACCTTTCAATTAATTAGACTCTTAATATCCCACCCAGTGTAACAACCTTTCAAATAATTAAACTCTTACTATCCCACCCAGTGTAAACAACCTTTCAATTAATTAAACTCTTAATATCCCACCCAGTGTAAACAAACTTTCAATTAAATAAACTCTTAATATCCCACCCAGTGTAAAGAATTTTTCAATTAATTAAACTCTTAATATCCCACCCAGTGTAAGCAATTTTTCAATTAATTAAACTCTTAATATCCCACCTAGTGTAAACAATTTTTCAATTAATTAAACTCTTTTTATCCCACCAAGTGTAAACAACCTTTTCAATTAATTAACTCTTAATATCCCACCCAAGTGTAAACAACCTTTCAATTAATTAAACTCTTAATATCCCACCCAGTGTAAACAACTTTCAATTAATTAAACTCTTAATATCCCACCCAGTGTAAACAACCTTTCAATTAATTAAACTCTTAATATCCCACCCAGTGTAAACAACCTTTCAATTAATTAAACTCTTAATATCCCACCCAGTGTAAACAACCTTTCAATTAATTAAACTCTTAATATCCCACCCAGTGTAAACAACCTTTCAATTAATTAAACTCTTAATATCCCACCCAGTGTAAACAACTTTTCAATTAATTAAACTCTTAATATCCCACCCAGTGTAAACAACCTTTCAATTAATTAAACTCTTAATATCCCACCCAGTGTAAACAACCTTTCAATTAATTAAACTCTTAATATCCCACCCAGTGTAAACAACCTTTCAATTAATTAAACTCTTAATATCCCACCCAGTGTAAACAACCTTTCAATTAATTAAACTCTTAATATCCCACCCAGTGTAAACAACCTTTCAATTAATTATAACTCTTAATATCCCACCCAGTGTAAACAACCTTTCAATTAATTAAACTCTTAATATCCCACCCAGTGTAAACAACCTTTCAATTAATTAAACTCTTAATATCCCACCCAGTGTAAACAACCTTTCAATTAATTAAATACTTATTATCCCACCCAGTGTAAATGACCTTTCAATTAATTAAACTCTTAATATCCCACCCAGTGTAAACAAACTTTCAATTAATAAAACAATTAGTATCCCACCCAGTGTAAACTACCTTTCAATTAAATAAACTCCTAATATCCCACCCAGTGTAAACAACCTTCCAATTAATTAAACTCTTAATATCCCACCAGTGTAAACAACCTTTCAATTAATTAAACTCTTAATATCCCACCCAGTGTAAACAGCCTTTCAATTAATTAAACCCTTAATATCCCACCCAGTGTAAACAACCTTTCAATTAATTTTACTCTTAATATTCCACCCAGTGTAAACAACCTTTCAATTAATTAAACTCTTAATATCCCACCCAGTGTAAACGACCTTTCAATTAATTAAACTCTTAATATCCCACCCAGTGTAAACAAGCTTTCAATTAATTAAACTTTAAACATTCAACACAGTGTAAACAATCTTTCAATAAATTAATACAACTCTTAATATCCCACCCAGTGTAAATAATTTTTCAATTAATTAAACCCTTAATATCCCACACAGTGTAAAAAACCTTTCAATTAATTAAACACTTAATATCCCACCCAGTGTAAACAACCTTTCAATTAATTAAACTCTTAATATCCCACGAAGTGTAAACAACCTTTCAATTAATTAAACTCTGAATATCCCACCCAGTGTAAACAACCTTTCAATTAATTAAACTTTTAATATCCCATCCAGTGTAAACAACCTTTCAATTAATTGAACTCTTAATATCCCACCCAGTGTAAACAACTTTTCAATTAATTAAACTCTTAATATCCCACCCAGTGTAAACAACCTTTCAATTAATTAAACTCTTAATATCCCACCAAGAGTAGACAACCTTTCAATTATTAAATCTTAATATCCCACCCAGTGTAAACAAACTTTCAATTTAATTAACATCTTAATATCCCACACCAGTGTAACAATTTTTCAATTAATTAAACTCTTAATATCCCACCCAGTGTAAACAACTTTCAATTATAAACTCTTAATATCCCACCCAGTGTAAACACATTTTTCAATTAATTAAACTCTTATATCCCACCCAGTGTAAACACCTTTTCAATTAATTAAACTCTTAATATCCCACCCAGTGTAAACAATTTTTCAATTAATTAAACTCTTAATATCCCACCCAGTGGTAAACAACCTTTTCAATTAATTAATTAAACTCTTAATATCCCAACCATGTTAAACAATTTTTCAATTAATTAACCTTTAATATCCCACCCAGTGTAAACAACCGTTCAATTAAATTAAACTCTTAATATCCCACACCAGTGTAAAGAACCTTTCAATTAATTAAGACTCTTAATATCCCACCCAGTGTAAAGAACCTTTCAATTAATTAAACTCTTAATATCCCACCCAGTGTAAACAACCTTTCAATTAATTAAACTCTTAATATCCCACCCAGTGTAAACAACCTTTCAATTAATTAAACTCTTAATATCCCACCCAGTGTAAACAACCTTTCAATTAATTAAACTCTTAATATCCCACCCAGTGTAAACAACCTTTCAATTAATTAAACTCTTAATATCCCACCAGTGTAAACAACCTTTCAATTAATTAAACTCTTAATATCCCACCCAGTGTAAACAACCTTTCAATTAATTAAACTCTTAATATCCCACCCAGTGTAAACAACCTTTCAATTAATTAAACTCTTAATATCCCACCCAGTGTAAACAACCTTTCAATTAATTAAACTCTTAATATCCCACCCAGTGTAAACAACCTTTCAATTAATTAAACTCTTAATATCCCACCCAGTGTAAACAACCTTTCAATTAATTAAACTCTTAATATCCCACCCAGTGTAAACAACCTTTCAATTAATTAAACTCTTAATATCCCACCCAGTGTAAAACAACCTTTCAATTAATTGAACTCTTAATATCCCACCCAGTGTAAACAACCTTTCAATTAATTAAACTCTTAATATCTCACCCAGTGTAAACAGCCTTTTAGTTAATTAAACCCTTAATATCCCACCCAGTTGAAACAACCTTTAAATTAATTAAACTCTTAATATCCCACCCAGTGTAAACAACCTTTCAATTATGTAAACTCTGTAATATCCGAAACAGTGTAAACAACCTTTCAATTAATTAACATTTATGTCCAACCCAGTGTAAACAAACTTTCAATTATAATTAAACTCTTAATATCCCACCCAGTGTAAAAACCTTTTCAATTAATTAAACTCTTATATCCACACAGTGTAAACAACCTTTCAATTAATTAAACTTTAATATCCACCCAGTGTAAACAACCTTTCTAGTAATTAAGTAATCTCTTAATATCCCACCCAGTGTAAACAACCTTTCAATTAATTAATTAAACTCTTAATATCCCACCCAGTGTTAAAAACTTTTCAATTAATTAAACCTTAATATCCCACCCAGTGTAAACAACCTTTCAATTAATTAAACTTTAATATCCCACCAAGTGTAAACAATCTTTCAATTAATTAGTAACTCTTAATATCCCACCCAGTGTAAACAACCTTTCAATTAAGTAAACTCTTAATATCCCACCCAGTGTAAACAACCTTTCAATTAATTAAACTCTTAATATCCCACACAGTGTAAACAACCTTTCAATTAATTAAACTCTGAATATCACACCCAGTGTAAACAACCTTTCAATTAATTAAACTCTTAATATGCCACCCAGTGTAAACAACCTTTCAATTAATTAAACTCTTAATATCCCACCTAGTGTAAACAACCTTTCAATTAATTAAACTCTTAATATCCCACCCAGTGTAAACAACCTTTCAATTAATTAAACTCTTAATATCCCACCCAGTGTAAACAACCTTTCAATTAATTAAACTCTGAATATCACACCCAGTGTAAACAACCTTTCAATTAATTAAACTCTTAATATCCCACACAGTGTAAACAACCTTTCAATTAATTAAACACTTAATATCTCACCCAGTGTAAACAGCCTTTTAGTTAATTAAACTCTTAATATCCCACGCAGTGTAAACAACCTTTCAATTAAATAAACTCTTAATATCCCACCCAGTGTAAACAACCTTTCAATTAAATAAAATCTAATATCCCATACAGTGTAAACAACCTTTCAATTAATTGAACTCTTAATGTCCCACCCAGTGTAAACAACTTTTTCAATTAATTAAACTCTTAATATCCCACCCAGTGTAAACAACCTTTCAATTAATTAATTAAACTCTTACTATCCCACCAAGAGTAGACAACTTTTTCAATTAATTAAACTCTTAATATCTCACCAGTGTAAACAACCTTTCAATTAATTAAACTCTTAATATCCCACCCAGTGTAAACAATTTTTCAATTAATTAAACTCTTAATATCCCACCCAGTGTAAACAACCATTCAATTAATTAATTAAACTCTTAATATCCCACTCAGTATAAACAATTTTTCAATTAATTAAACTCTTAATATCTCACCCAGTGTAAACAGCCTTTCAATTAATTAATTAAACTCTTAATATCCCAACCAGTGTAAACAATTTTTCAATTAATTAAACCTTTAATATCCCACCCAGTGTAAACAACCTTTCAATTAATTAAACTTTTAATATCCCACCCAGTGTAAAGAACCTTTCAATTAATTAAGTTATCTCTTAATATCCCACCCAGTGGAAACAATTTTTCAATTAAATAAACCCTTAATATCCCAACCAGTGTAAACAACCTTTCAATTAATTAAACTTTTAATATCACACCCAGTGTAAACAACATTTCAATTAATTAAATTTGAATACCTCTCCCAGTCTAAACAACCTTTGAATTAATTAAACTCTAAATATCCCACCCAGTTTAAACAACCTTTCAATTAATTAAACTCTTAATATCCCACCCAGTGTAAACAACCTTTCAATTAATTAAACTCTTAATATCCCACCCAGTGTAAACAACCTTTCAATTAATTAAACTCTTAATATCCCACCCAGTGTAAACAACCTTTCAATTAATTAAACTCTTAATATCCCACCCAGTGTAAACAACCTTTCAATTAATTAAACTCTTAATATCCCACCCAGTGTAAACAACTTTCAATTAATTAAACTCTTAATATCCCACCCAGTGTAAACAACCTTTCAATTAATTAAACTCTTAATATCCCACCAGTGTAAACAACCTTTCAATTAATTAAACTCTTAATATCCCACCCAGTGTAAACAACCTTTCAATTAATTAAACTCTTAATATCCCACCAGTGTAAACAACCTTTCAATTAATTAAACTCTTAATATCCACCCAGTGTAAACAACCTTTCAATTAATTAAAATCTGAATATCCCACCCAGTGTAAACAACCTTTCAATTAATTAAACTCTTAATATCCCACCCAGTGTAAACAACCTTTCAATTAATTAAGTAAACTCTTAATATCCCACCCAGTGTAAACAACCTTTCAATTAATTAAACTCTTAATATCCAACCTAGTATAAACAACCTTTCAATTAATTAGACTCTTAAAATCCCACCCACGGTAAACAACCTTTCAATTAATTAAACTCTTAATATCCCACCCAGTGTATACAACCTTTCAATTAATTAAACTCTTAATTTCCCACCCAGTGTAAACAACCTTTCAATTAATTAAACTCTTAATATCCCACCTAGTGTAAACAATTTTTCAATTAATTAAACTCTTAATATCCCACCAAGTGTAAACATTTTGTCAATTAATTAAACTCTTAATATCCCACCCAATGTAAACAACCTTTCAATTAATTAAACTCTTAATATCCCACCAAGTGTAAACATTTTGTCAATTAATTAAACTCTTAATATCCCACCCAATGTAAACAACCTTTCAATTAATTAAACTCTTAATATCCCAGCAAGTGTAAACAACCTCTCAATTAATTAAACTTTTAATATCCCACCCAGTGTAAACAACATTTCAATTAATTAAACTCTTAATATCCCAAACAGTGTAAACAACCTTTCAGTTAAATAAACATTTAATATCCCACCCAGTGTAAACAATTTTTCAAATAATTAAACTCTTAATATCCCACCCAGTGTAAACAATTTTTCAATTAAACTCTTAATATCCCACCCAGTGTAAACAATTTTTCAATTAATTAAACTCTTAATATCCCACCCAGTGTAAACAACCTTTCAATTAATTAATTAAACTCTTACTATCCCACCCAGTGTAAAAAATTTTTCAATTAATTAAACTCTTAATATTCCACCCAGTGTAAACAACCATTCAATTAGTTAATTAAACTCTTAATATCCCACTCAGTATAAACAATTTTTCAATTAATTAAACTCTTAATATCCCACCCAGTGTAAACAGCCTTTCAATTAATTAATTAAACTCTTAATATCCCAACCAGTGTAAACAATTTTTCAATTAATTAAACCTTTAATATCCCACCCAGTGTAAACAACCTTTCAATTAATTAAACTTTTAATATCCCACCCAGTGTAAAGAACCTTTCAATTAATTAAGTTATCTCTTAATATCCCACCCAGTGGAAATAATTTTTCAATTAAATAAACCCTTAATATCCCAACCAGTGTAAACAACCTTTCAATTAATTAAACTTTTAATATCACACCCAGTGTAAACAACATTTCAATTAATTAAATTTTAATACCCCTCCCAGTCTAAACAACCTTTGAATTAATTATACTCTAAATATCCCACCCAGTTTAAACAACCTTTCAATTAATGAAACTCTTAATATCCCACCCAGTGTAAACAACCTTTCAATTAATTAAACACTTAATATCTCACCCAGTGTAAACAGCCTTTTAGTAAATTAAACTCTTAATATCCCACCCAGTGTAAACAACTTTTCAATTAAATAAACTCTTAATATCCCACCCAGTGTAAACATCCTTTCAATTATGTAAACACTTAATATCCCACACTGAGTAAACAATTTTTCAATTAATTAAACTCTTAATATCCCACCCAGTGCAAGCAACCTTTCAATTAATTAAACCCTTAATATCCCACCCGTTGTAAACAACCTATCAATTAATTAAACTTTTAATATCCCACCCAGTGTAAACAACCTTTCAATTAATTAAGTAATCTCTTAATATCCCACCCAGTGTAAACAACCTTTCAATTAATTAAGTAAACACTTAATATCCCACCCAGTTTAAACAATTTTTCAAATAATTAAACTCTTAATATCCCACCCAGTGTAAACAACCTTTCAATTAATTAAACTCTTAATATCCCACCCAGTGTAAACAAACTTTCAATTAATTAATTAAACACTTAATATCCCACCCAGTGTAAACAATTTTTCAATTAATTAAACCCTTAATATCCCACCCGTTGTAAACAACCTATCAATTAATTAAACTCTGAATATCCCACCTAGTGTAAACAACCTTTCAATTAATTAGACTCTTAATATCCCACCCAGTGTAAACAACCTTTCAATTAATTAAACTCTTAATATCCCACCCAGTGTAAACAACCTTTCAATTAATTAAACTCTGAATATCCCACCCAGTGTAAACAACCTTTCAATTAATTAAACTCTTAATATGCCACCCAGTGTAAACAACCTTTTTATTAATTAAAATCCTAATATCCCACAGAGTGTAAACAACCATTCAATTAATTAAACTCTGAATATCCCACCCAGTGTAAACAACCTTTCAATTAATTAAACTCTTAATATGCCACCCAGTGTAAACAATCTTTCAATTAATTAAACTCTTAATATCCCACCTAGTGTAAACAACCTTTCAATTAATTAGACTCTTAATATCCCACCCAGTGTAAACAACCTTTCAATTAATTAAACTCTTAATTTCCCACCCAGTGTAAACAACCTTTCAATTAATTAAACTCTCAATATCCCAATCAGTGTAAAAAATTTTTCAATTAATTGAACTCTTAATATCCCACACAGTGTAAACAACCTTTCAATTAATTAAACTCTGAATATCACACCCAGTGTAAACAACGTTTCAATTAATTAAACTCTTAATATCCCACCCAGTGTAAACAACCTTTCAATTAATTAAACTCTTAATATCCCACACAGTGTAAACAACCTTTCAATTAATTAAACACTTAATATCTCACCCAGTGTAAACAGCCTTTTAGTTAATTAAACTCTTAATATTAAACGCAGTGTAAAAACCTTTCAATTAAATAAACTCTTACTGTCCCACCCAGTGTAAACAACCTTTCAATTAAATAAACTCTCAATATCCCACACAGTGTAAACAACCTTTCAATTAATTGAACTCTTAATGTCCCACCCAGTGTAAACAATTTTTCAATTAATTAATCTCTTAATATCCCACCCAGTGTAAACAATCTTTCAATTAATTAATTAAACTCTTACTATCCCACCCAGAGTAGACAATTTTTCAATTAATTAAACTCTTAATATCTCACCCAGTGTTAACAGCCTTTCAATTAATTAATTAAACTCTTAATATCACACCCAGTGTAAGTAACTTTTCAATTAATTAAACCTTTAATATCCCACCTAGTGTAAACAACCTTTCAATTAATTAAGTAATCTCTTAATATCCCACCCAGTGTAAACAACCTTTCAATTAATTAAGTAAACACTTAATATCCCACCCAGTTTAAACAATTTTTCAATTAATTAAACTCTTAATATCCCACCCAGTCTAAACAACCTTTCAATTAATTAAACTCTAAATATCCCACCCAGTGTAAACAACGTTTCAATTAATTAAACTCTTAATATGCCACCCAGTGTAAACAACCTTTCAATTAATTAAACTCTTAATATCCCACACAGTGTAAACAACCTTTCAATTAATTAAACTCTGAATATCCCACCCAGTGTAAACAACCTTTCAATTAATTAAACTCTTAATTTCCCACCCAGTGTAAACAACCTTTCAATTAATTAAACTCTTAATATCCCACCCAGTGTAAACAACTTTCAATTAATTAAACTCTTAATATCCCACCCAGTGTAAACAACCTTTCAATTAATTAAACTCTTAATATCCCACCCAGTGTAAACAACCTTTCAATTAATTAAACTCTTAATATGCCACCCAGTGTAAACAACCTTTCAATTAATTAAACTCTTAATATCCCACCCAGTGTAAACAACCTTTCAATTAATTAAACTCTTAATATCCCACACAGTGTAAACAACCTTTCAATTAATTAAACTCTTAATATCCCACCCAGTGTAAACAACTTTTCAATTAATTAAACTCTTAATATCCCACCCAGTGTAAACAACCTTTCAATTAATTAAACTCTTAATATCCCACCCAGTGTAAACAACCTTTCAATTAATTAAACTCTTAATATCCCACCCAGTGTAAACAGCCTTTCAATTAATTAAACTCTTAATATCCCACCCAGTGTAAACAACCTTTCAATTAATTAAACCTTTAATATCCCAAACAGTGTAAACAACCTTTCAATTAATTAAACATTTAATGTCCATCCCAGTGTAAACAAACTTTCAATTAATTAATTAAACTCTTAATATCCCACCCAGTGTTAAAAATTTTTCAATTAATTAAACCCTTAATATCCCACCCGGTGTAAACAACCTTTCAATTAATTAAACTTTTAATATCCCACCCAGTGTAAACAAACTTTCAATTAATTAAGTAATCTCTTAATATCCCACCCAGTGTAAACAACCTTTCAATTAATTAAACTCTTAATATCCCACCAGTATAAACAACCTTTCAATTAATTAAACTCTTAATATCCCACCCACGTAAACAACCTTTCAATTAATTAAACTCTTAATATCCCACCCAGTGTAAACAACCTTTCAATTAATTAAACTCTTAATATCCCACCCAGTGTAAACAACCTTTCAATTAATTAAACTCTTAATATCCCAATCAGTGTAAAAAATTTTTCAATTAATTAAACTCTTAATATCCCACACAGTGTAAACAATTTTTCAATTAATTAAACTCTTAATATCCCACCTAGTGTAAACAATTTTTCAATTAATTAAACTCTTAATATCCCACCAAGTGTAAACATTTTGTCAATTAATTAAACTCTTAATATCCCACCCAATGTAAACAACCTTTCAATTAATTAAACTCTTAATATCCCAGCAAGTGTAAACAACCTCTCAATTAATTAAACTTTTAATATCCCACCCAGTGTAAACAACATTTCAATTAATTAAATTCTTAATATCCCAAACAGTGTAAACAACCTTTCAGTTAAATAAACATTTAATATCCCACCCAGTGTAAACAATTTTTCAAATAATTAAACTCTTAATATCCCACCCAGTGTAAACAATTTTTCAATTAAACTCTTAATATCCCACCCAGTGTAAACAATTTTTAATTAATTAAACTCTTAATAACCCACCCAGTGTAAACAACCTTTCAATTAATTAATTAAACTCTTAATATCCCACCCAGTGTAAACACTTTTTCAATTAATTAAACTCTGAATATCCCACCCAATGTAAACAACCTTCCAATTAATTAAACTCTGAATGTCCCACCCAGTGTAAACAACTTTTCAATTAATTAAACTCTTAATATCCCACCCAGTGTAAACAACCTTTCAATTAATTAAACTCTTAATATCCCACCCAGTGTAAACAACCTTTCAATTAATAAGTAATCTCTTAATATCCCACCCAGTGTAAACAACCTTTCAATTAATAAACTCTTAATATCCCACCCAGTGTAAAGAACCTTTCAATTAATTAAACTCTTAATATCACACCAGTGTAAACAACATTTCAATTAATTAAACTTTTAATACCCCACCCAGTGTAAACAACCTTTCAATTAATTAAACTCTTAATATCCCACCCAGTGTAAACAACCTTTCAATTAATTAATTAAATATACCACCCAGTGTAAACAACCTTTCAATTAATTAAACTCTTAATATCCCACCCAGTGTAAACAACCTTTCAATTAATTAAACTCTTAATATCCCACCCAGTGTAAACAACTTTCAATTAATTAAACTTTTAATATCCCACCCAGTGTAAACAACCTTTCAATTAATTAAACTCTTAATATCCCACCCAGTGTAAACAACCTTTCAATTAATTAAACTCTTAATATCCCACCCAGTGTAAACAACCTTTCAATTAATTAAACACTTAATATCCCACCCAGTGTAAACAACCTTTCAATTAATTAAACTCTTAATATCCCACCCAGTGTAAACAACCTTTCAATTAATTAAACTCTTAATATCCCACCCAGTGTAAACAACCTTTCAATTAATTAAGTAAACACTTAATATCCCACCCAGTGTAAACAATTTTTCAATTAATTAAACTCTTAATATCCCACCCAGTGTAAACAACCTTTCAATTAATTAAACTCTTAATATCCCACCCAGTGTAAACAACCTTTCAATTAATTAATTAAACTCTTAATATCCCACCCAGTGTAAACAACCTTTCAATTAATTAAACCCTTAATATCCCACCCAGTGTAAACGACCTTTCAATTAATTAAACACTTAATATCCCACCCAGTGTAAACAACCTTTCAATTAATTAAACTCTTAATATCCACCCAGTGTAAACAACCTTTCAATTAATTAAACTCTGAATATCCCACCCAATGTAAACAACCTTCCAATTAATTAAACTCTGAATGTCCCGCCCAGTGTAAACAACCTTTCAATTAATTAAACTTTTCATATCCCACCCAGTGTAAACAATTTTTCAATTAATTAAACACTTAAAATCCCATCCAGTGTAAACAACCTTTCAGTTAATTAAACTTTTAATACCCCTCCCAGTCTAAACAACCTTTCAATTAATTAAACTCTTAATATCCCACCCAGTGTAAACAACCTTTCAATTAAATAAACTCTTAATATGCCACCTAGTGTAAACAACCTTTCAATTAATTAGACTCTTAATATTCCACCCAGTGTAAACAACCTTTCAATTAATTAAACTCTTAAATTCCCACCCAGTGTAAACAACCTTTCAATTAATTAAACTCTTAATTTCCCACCCTGTGTAAACAACCTTTCAATTAATTAAACTCTTAATATCCCACCCAGTGTAAACAACCTTTCAATTAATTAAACTCTTAATATCCCACCCAGTGTAAACAACCTTTCAATTAATTAAACTCTTAATATCCCACCCAGTGTAAACAACCTTTCAATTAATTAAACTCTTAATATCCCACCCAGTGTAAACAACCTTTCAATTAATTAAACTCTTAATATCCCACCCAGTGTAAACAACCTTTCAATTAATTAAACTCTTAATATCCCACCCAGTGTAAACAACCTTTCAATTAATTAAACTCTTAATATCCCACCCAGTGTAAACAACCTTTCAATTAATTAAACTCTTAATATCCCACCCAGTGTAAACAACCTTTCAATTAATTAAACTCTTAATATCCCACCCAGTGTAAACAACCTTTCAATTAATTAAACACTTAAAATCCCACCCAATGTAAACAACCTTTCAATTAATTAGACTCTTAATATCCCACCCAGTGTAAACAACCTTTCAATTAATTAAACTCTTAATATCCCACCCAGTGTAAACAACCTTTCAATTAATTAAACTCTTAATATCCCACCCAGTGTAAACAACCTTTCAATTAATTAAACTCTTAATATCCCACCCAGTGTAAACAACCTTTCAATTAATTAAACTCTTAATATCCACCCAGTGTAAACAACCTTTCAATTAATTAATTAAACTCTTAATATCCCACCCAGTGTAAACAACTTTCAATTAATTAAACTCTTAATATCCCACCCAGTGTAAACAATTTTGCAATTAATTAAACTCTTAATATCCCACCCAGTGTAAACAATTTTTTAATTAATTAAACTCTTAATATCCCACCCATTGTAAACATCCTTTCAATTAATTAAACTCTTAATATCCCACCCAGTGTAAACAATTTTGCAATTAATTAAACCTTTAATATCCCATCCAGTGCTAAACAACCTTTCAATTAATTAAACTCTTAATATCCCACCCAGTGTAAACAACTTTCATAATTAATTAAACACTTAATATCCCACCCAGTGTAAGCAATTTTTCAATTAATTAAACCCTTAATATCCCACCCTGTGTAAACAACATTTCAATTAATTAAACTTTTAATATCCCACCCAGTATAAACAACATTTCAATTAATTAAGTAATCTCTTAATATCCCACCCAGTGTAAACAACCTTTCAATTAATTAAGTAAACATTTAATATCCCACCCAGTTTAAACAATTTTTCAATTAATTAAACTCTTCATATCCTGCCCAGTGTAAACAACCTTTCAATTAATTAAACTCTGAATATCCCACCCAGTGTAAACAACCTTTCAATTATTATACTCTTAATATGCCACCCAGTGTAAACAACCTTTCAATTAATTAAACTCTTAATATCCCACAGAGTGTAAACAACCTTTCAATTAATTAAACTCTGCATATCCCACCCAGTGTAAACAACCTTTCAATTAATTAAACTCTTAATATGCCACCCAGTGTAAACAACCTTTCAATTAATTAAACTCTTAATATCCCACCCAGTGTAAACAACCTTTCAATTAATTAAACTCTTAATATGCCACCCAGTGTAAACAACCTTTCAATTAATTAAACTCTTAATATCCCACCTAGTGTAAACAACCTTTCAATTAATTAGACTCTTAATATCCCACCCAGTGTAAACAACCTTTCAATTAATTAAACTCTTAATATCCCACCCAGTGTAAACAACCTTTCAATTAATTAAACTCTTAATTTCCCACCAGTGTAAAAACCTTTTCAATTAATTGAACTCTTAATATCCCACACAGTGTAAACAACCTTTCAATTAATTAAACTCTTAATATCACACCCAGTGTAAACAACGTTTCAATTAATTAAACTCTTAATATCCCACCCAGTGTAAACAACCTTTCAATTAATTAAACTCTTAATATCCCACCCAGTGTAAACAACCTTTCAATTAATTAAACTCTTAATATCCCACCCAGTGTAAACAACCTTTCAATTAATTAAACTCTTAATATCCCACCCAGTGTAAACAACCTTTCAATTAATTAAACTCTTAATATCCCACCCAGTGTAAACAACCTTTCGATTAATTAAACTCTTAATATCTCACCAAGTGTAAACAACCTTGCAATTAATTAAAATTTTAGTATCCCACCCAGTGTAAACAACCTTTCAATTAATTAAACTCTTAATATCCCACGCAGTGTAAATAATTTTTCAATTAATTAAACACTAAATATCCCACCCAGTGTAAACAGCCTTTTAGTTAATTAAATTCTTAATATCCTGCCTAGTGTAAACAACCTTTCAATTAAATAAACTCTTAATATCCCACCCAGTGTAAACAATTTTTCAATTAATTAAACTATTAATATCCCACCCAGTGTAAACAACCTTTCAATTAATTAATTAAACTCTTAATATCCCACCCAGTGTAAACAACCATTCAATTAATTAATTAAACTCTTAATATCCCACTCAGTATAAACAATTTTTCAATTAATTAAACTCTTAATATCCCACCCAGTGCAAACAGCCTTTCAATTAATTAATTAAACTCTTAATATACCAAACAGTGTAAACAATTTTTCAATTAATTAAACCTTTAATATCCCACCCAGTGTAAACAACCTTTCAATTAATTAAACTTTTAATATCCCACCCAGTGTAAAGAACCTTTCAATTAATTAAGTAAACTCTTAATATCACAACCAGTGTAAACAATTTTTCAATTAATTAAACCCTTAATATCCCACCCAGTGTAAACAAACTTTCAATTAATTAAACTTTTAATATCACACCCAGTGTAAACAACATTTCAATTAATTAAATTTTAATACCCCTCCCAGTCTAAACAACCTTTGAATTAATTAAACTCTTAATATCCCACCCAGTTTAAACAACCTTTCAATTAATTAAACTCTTTATATCCCACCCAGTGTAAACAACCTTTCAATTAATTAAACTCTTAATATCCCACACAGTGTAAACAACCTTTCAATTAATTAAACACTTAATATCTCACCCAGTGTAAACAGCCTTTTAGTTAATTAAACTCTTAATATCCCACCCAGTGTAAACAACCTTTCAATTAAATAAACTCTTAATATCCCACCCAGTGTAAACAACCTTTCAATTATGTAAACACTTAATATCCCACACAGTGTAAACAACCTTTCAATTAATCAAATTCTTAATATCCCACCCAGTGTAAACAACCTTTCAATTAATTAATTAAACTCTTAATATCCCACTCAGTATAAACAATTTTTCAATTAATTAAACTCTTAATATCCCACCCAGTGTAAACAGCCTTTCAATTAATTAATTTAACTCATAATATCCCAACCAGTGTAAACAAATTTTCAATTAATTAAACTTTTAATATCACACCCAGTGTAAACAACATTTCAATTAATTAAATTTTAATACCCCTCCCAGTCTAAACAACCTTTGAATTAATTAAACTCTTAATATCCCACCAGTTTAAACAACCTTTCAATTTATTAAACTCTTAATATCCCACCCAGTGTAAACAACCTTTCAATTAATTAAACTTTTAATATACCACCAGTGTAAAGAACCTTTCAATTAATTAAGTAAACTCTTAATAGCCCACACAGTGTAAACAACCTTTCAATTAATTAAACTCTTAATATGCCACCCAGTGTAAACAACATTTCAATTAATTAAACTCTTAATATCCCACATAGTATAAACAACCTTTCAATTAATTAGACTCTTAAAATCCCACCCAGTGTACACAACCTTTCAATTAATTAAACTCTTACTATCCCACCCAGTGTAAACAACCTTTCAGTTAATTAAACTCTTAATTTCCCACCCAGTGTAAACAACCTTTCAATTAATTAAACTCTTAATATCCCAATAAGTGTAAAAAAATTTTCAATTAATTAAACTCTTAATATCCCACCCAGTGTAAGCAATTTTTCAATTAATTAAATTCTTAATATCCCACCTAGTTTAAACAATTTTTCAATTAATTGAACTCTTTATATCCCACCAAGTGTAAACATTTTGTCAATTAATTAAACTCTTAATATCCCACCCAATGTAAACAACCTTTCAATTAATTAAACTCTTAATATCCCACCCAGTGTAAACAATTTTTCAATTAATTAAACCCTTAATATCCCACCGAGTGTAAACAAACTTTCAATTAATTAAACTTTTAATATCACACCCAGTGTAAACAACATTTCAATTAATTAAACTCTTAATATCCCACCAAGTGAAAACAACCTTTCAATTAAATAAACTCTTAATATCCCACCCAGTGTAAACAACCTTTCAATTAATTAAACACTTAATATCTCACCCAGTGTAAACAGCATTTTATTTAAATAAACTCTTAATATCCCACCCAGTGTAAGCAACCTTTCAATTAAATAAACTCTTAATATCCCACCCAGTGTAAACAACCTTTCAATTATGTAAACACTTAATATCCTACTCAGTGTAAACAACCTTTCAATTAATTGAACTCTTAATATCCCACCCAGTGTAAACAATTTTTCAATTAATTAAACTCTTAATATCCCACCCAGTGTAAACAACCTTTCAATTAATTAATTAAACTCTTACTATCCCACCCAGAGTAGACAATTTTTCAATTAATTAAACTCTTAATATCCCACCCAGCGTAAACAAACTTTCAATTAATTAAACTTTTAATATCCCACCCAGAGTAAACAAACTTTCAATTAATTAATTAAACACTTAATATCCCACCCGGTGTAAACAACCTTTCAATTAATTAAACTTTTAAAATCCCACCCAGTGTAAACAACCTTTCAATTAATTAAGTAATCTCTTAATATCCCACCCAGTGTAAACAACCTTTCAGTTAATTAAGTAAACACTTAATATCCCACCCAGTTTAAACAATTTTTCAATTAAGTAAACTCTTAATATCCCACCCAGTGTAAACAACCTTTCAATTAATTAAACTCCTAATATCCCACGAAGTGTAAACAACCTTTCAATTAATTAAACTCTGAATATCCCACCCAGTGTAAACAACCTTTCAATTAATTAAACCCTTAATATGCCACCCAGTGTAAACGACCTTTCAATTAATTAAACACTTAATATCCCACCCAGTGTAAACGACCTTTCAATTAATTAAACTCTTAATATGCCACCCAGTGTAAACAACCTTTCAATTAATTAAACTCTTAATATCCCACACACTGTAAACAATCTTTCAATTAATTAAACTCTGAATATCACACCCAGTGTAAACAACCTTTCAATTAATTAAACTCTTAATATCCCACACAGTGTAAAAAACCTTTCAATTAATTAAACACTTAATATCTCACCCAGTGTAAACAGCCTTTTAGTTAATTAAACTCTTAATATCCCACGCAGTGTAAACAACCTTTCAATTAAATAAACTCTTACTATCCCACCCAGTGTAAACAACCTTTCAATTAAATAAAATCTCAATATCCCATACAGTGTAAACAACCTTTCAATTAATTGAACTCTTAATGTCCCACCCAGTGTAAACAATTTTTCAATTAATTAAACTCTTAATATCCCACCCAGTGTAAACAACCTTTCAATTAATTAATTAAACTCTTACTATCCCACCAAGAGTAGACAATTTTTCAATTAATTAAATCTTTAATATCCCACCCAGTGTAAACAGCCTTTCAATTAATTAATTAAACTCTTAATATCCCACCCAGTATAAACAATTTTTCAATTAATTAAACCCTTAATATCCCACCCAGTGTAAACAACCTTTCAACTAATTAAACTTTTAATATCCCACCCAGTGTAAACAACCTTTCAATTAATTACGTAATCTCTTAATATCCCACCCAGTGTAAACAACCTTTCAATTAATTAAGTAAACACTTAATATCCCAGAGATAAAAACAAAAAAACTGCGGATGCTGGAAATCCAAAACAAAAACAGAATTACCTGGAAAAACTCAGCAGGTCTCAGGTCTGGCAGCATCGGCGGAGAAGAAAAGAGTTGACGTTTCGAGTCCTCATGACCCTTCGACAGAACTTGACAGCTAGTTCTGTCGAAGGGTCATGAGGACTCGAAACGTCAACTCTTTTCTTCTCCGCCGATGCTGCCAGACCTGCTGAGTTTTTCCAGGTAATTCTGTTTTTGTACTTAATATCCCACCCAGTTTAAACAATTTTTCCATTAAGTAAACTCTTAATATCCCACCCAGTGTAAAAAACCTTTCAAATAACTAAACTCTTAATATCCCACACAGTGTAAACAACCTTTCAATTAATTAAACTCTGAATATCACACCCAGTGTAAACAACCTTTCAATTAATTAAATTCTTAATATCCCACAAAGTATAAACAACCTTTCAATTAATTAGACTCTTAAAATCCCACCCAGTGTAAACAACCTTTCAATTAATTAAACTCTTAATATCCCACCCAGTGTAAACAACCTTTCAATTAAATAAACTCTTAATATCCCACCCAGTGTAAACAACCTTTCAATTATCTAAACACTTAATATCTCACCCAGTGTAAACAGCATTTTATTTAAATAAACTCTTAATATCCCACCCAGTGTAAGCAACCTTTCAATTAAATAAACTCTTAATATCCCAACCAGTGTAAACAACCTTTCAATTATGTAAACACTTAATATCCTACACAGTGTAAACAACCTTTCAATTAATTGAACTCTTAATATCCCACCCAGTGTAAACAATTTTTCAATTAATTAAACTCTTAATATCCCACCCAGTGTAAACAACCTTTCAATTAATTAATTAAACTCTTACTATCCCACCCAGAGTAGACAATTTTTCAATTAATTAAACTCTTAATATCCCACCCAGTGTAAACAACCTTTCAATTATGTAAACACTTAATATCCTACTCAGTGTAAACAACCTTTCAATTAATTGAACTCTTAATATCCCACCCAGTGTAAACAATTTTTCAATTAATTAAACTCTTAATATCCCACCCAGTGTAAACAACCTTTCAATTAATTAATTAAACTCTTACTATCCCACCCAGAGTAGACAATTTTTCAATTAATTAAACTCTTAATATCCCACCCAGCGTAAACAAACTTTCAATTAATTAAACTTTTAATATCCCACCCAGAGTAAACAAACTTTCAATTAATTAATTAAACACTTAATATCCCACCCGGTGTAAACAACCTTTCAATTAATTAAACTTTTAAAATCCCACCCAGTGTAAACAACCTTTCAATTAATTAAGTAATCTCTTAATATCCCACCCAGTGTAAACAACCTTTCAGTTAATTAAGTAAACACTTAATATCCCACCCAGTTTAAACAATTTTTCAATTAAGTAAACTCTTAATATCCCACCCAGTGTAAACAACCTTTCAATTAATTAAACTCCTAATATCCCACGAAGTGTAAACAACCTTTCAATTAATTAAACTCTGAATATCCCACCCAGTGTAAACAACCTTTCAATTAATTAAACCCTTAATATGCCACCCAGTGTAAACGACCTTTCAATTAATTAAACACTTAATATCCCACCCAGTGTAAACGACCTTTCAATTAATTAAACTCTTAATATGCCACCCAGTGTAAACAACCTTTCAATTAATTAAACTCTTAATATCCCACACACTGTAAACAATCTTTCAATTAATTAAACTCTGAATATCACACCCAGTGTAAACAACCTTTCAATTAATTAAACTCTTAATATCCCACACAGTGTAAAAAACCTTTCAATTAATTAAACACTTAATATCTCACCCAGTGTAAACAGCCTTTTAGTTAATTAAACTCTTAATATCCCACGCAGTGTAAACAACCTTTCAATTAAATAAACTCTTACTATCCCACCCAGTGTAAACAACCTTTCAATTAAATAAAATCTCAATATCCCATACAGTGTAAACAACCTTTCAATTAATTGAACTCTTAATGTCCCACCCAGTGTAAACAATTTTTCAATTAATTAAACTCTTAATATCCCACCCAGTGTAAACAACCTTTCAATTAATTAATTAAACTCTTACTATCCCACCAAGAGTAGACAATTTTTCAATTAATTAAACTCTTAATATCTCACCCAGTGTAAACAGCCTTTCAATTAATTAATTAAACTCTTAATATCCCACCCAGTGTAAACAATTTTTCAATTAATTAAACCCTTAATATCCCACCCGGTGTAAACAACCTTTCAATTAATTAAACTTTTAATATCCCACCCAGTGTAAACAACCTTTCAATTAATTAAGTAATGTCTTAATATCCCACCCAGTGTAAAAAACCTTTCAATTAATTAAGTAAACACTTAATATCCCAGAGATAAAAACAAAAAAACTGCGGATGCTGGAAATCCAAAACAAAAACAGAATTACCTGGAAAAACTCAGCAGGTCTGGCAGCATCGGCGGAGAAGAAAAGAGTTGACGTTTCGAGTCCTCATGACCCTTCGACAGAACTTGACAGCTAGTTCTGTCGAAGGGTCATGAGGACTCGAAACGTCAACTCTTTTCTTCTCCGCCGATGCTGCCAGACCTGCTGAGTTTTTCCAGGTAATTCTGTTTTTGTACTTAATATCCCACCCAGTTTAAACAATTTTTCCATTAAGTAAACTCTTAATATCCCACCCAGTGTAAAAAACCTTTCAAATAACTAAACTCTTAATATCCCACACAGTGTAAACAACCTTTCAATTAATTAAACTCTGAATATCACACCCAGTGTAAACAACCTTTCAATTAATTAAATTCTTAATATCCCACAAAGTATAAACAACCTTTCAATTAATTAGACTCTTAAAATCCCACCCAGTGTAAACAACCTTTCAATTAATTAAACTCTTAATATCCCACCCAGTGTAAACAACCTTTCAATTAAATAAACTCTTAATATCCCACCCAGTGTAAACAACCTTTCAATTAATTAAACACTTAATATCTCACCCAGTGTAAACAGCATTTTATTTAAATAAACTCTTAATATCCCACCCAGTGTAAGCAACCTTTCAATTAAATAAACTCTTAATATCCCAACCAGTGTAAACAACCTTTCAATTATGTAAACACTTAATATCCTACACAGTGTAAACAACCTTTCAATTAATTGAACTCTTAATATCCCACCCAGTGTAAACAATTTTTCAATTAATTAAACTCTTAATATCCCACCCAGTGTAAACAACCTTTCAATTAATTAATTAAACTCTTACTATCCCACCCAGAGTAGACAATTTTTCAATTAATTAAACTCTTAATATCCCACCCAGTGTAAACAGCCTTTCAAATAATTAATTAAACTCTTAATATCCCACCCAGTGTAAATAATTTTTCAATTAATTAA
Source organism: Carcharodon carcharias (assembly GCF_017639515.1). Lineage (NCBI taxonomy): Eukaryota > Metazoa > Chordata > Chondrichthyes > Lamniformes > Lamnidae > Carcharodon > Carcharodon carcharias. The sequence goes on from NC_054499.1 coordinate 17,582,522, forward strand.
ACCTTTAATATCCCACCCAGCGTAAACAAACTTTCAATTAATTAAACTTTTAATATCCCACCCAGAGTAAACAAACTTTCAATTAATTAATTAAACACTTAATATCCCACCCAGTGTAAACAATTTTTCAATTAATTAAACCTTTCATATCCCACCCGGTGTAAACAACCTTTCAATTAATTAAACTTTTAAAATCCCACCCAGTGTAAACAACCTTTCAATTAATTAAGTAATCTCTTAATATCCCACCCAGTGTAAACAACCTTTCAATTAATTAAACTCTTAATATCCCACGAAGTGTAAACAACCTTTCAATTAATTAAACTCTGAATATCCCACCCAGTGTAAACAACCTTTCAATTAATTAAACTCTTAATATGCCACCCAGTGTAAACGACCTTTCAATTAATTAAACACTTAACATCCCACCCAGTGTAAACGAACTTTCAATTAATTAAACTCTTAATATGCCACCCAGTGTAAACAACCTTTCAATTAATTAAACTCTTAATATCCCACCTAGTGTAAACAAACTTTCAATTAATTAGACTCTTAATATCCCACGCAGTGTAAACAACCTTTCAATTAATTAAACTCTTAATTTACCACCCAGTGTAAACAACCTTTCAATTAATTAAACTCTTAATATCCCAATCAGTGTAAAAAATTTTTCAATTAATTAGACTCTTAATATCCCACACAGTGTAAACAACCTTTCAATTAATTAAACTCTTAATATCCCACACAGTGTAAACAACCTTTCAATTAATTAAACTCTTAATATCCCACACAGTGTAAAAAACCTTTCAATTAATTAAACACTTAATATTTCACCCAGTGTAAACAGCCTTTTAGTTAATTAAACTCTTAATATCCCACGCAGTGTAAACAACCTTTCAATTAAATAAACTCTTACTATCCCACACAGTGTAAACAACCTTTCAATTAAATAAAATCTCAATATCCCATACAGTGTAAACAACCTTTCAATTAATTGAACTCTTAATGTCCCACCCAGTGTAAACAATTTTTCAATTAATTAAACTCTTAATATCCCACCCAGTGTAAACAACCTTTCAATTAATTAATTAAACTCTTACTATCCCACCAAGAGTAGACAATTTTTCAATTAATTAAACTCTTAATATCTCACCCAGTGTAAACAGCCTTTCAATTAATTAATTAAACTCTTAATATCCCACCCAGTGTAAGTAATTTTTCAATTAATTAAACCTTTAATATCCCACCCACTGTAAACAACCTTTCAATTAATTAAACTCTTAATATCCCACCCAGTGTAAACAACCTTTCAATTAATTAAACTCTTAATATCCCACCCAGTGTAAACAATTTTTCAATTAATTAAACCCTTAATATCCCACCCGGTGTAAACAACCTTTCAATTAATTAAACTTTTAATATCCCACCCAGTGTAAACAACCTTTCAATTAATTAAGTAATGTCTTAATATCCCACCCAGTGTATAAAACCTTTCAATTAATTAAGTAAACACTTAATATCCCACCCAGTTTAAACAATTTTTCCATTAAATAAACTCTTAATATCCCACCCAGTGTAAAAAACCTTTCAAATAACTAAACTCTTAATATCCCACACAGTGTAAACAACCTTTCAATTAATTAAACTCTGAATATCACACCCAGTGTAAACAACCTTTCAATTAATTAAACTCTTAATATGTCACCCAGTGTAAACAACCTTTCAATTAATTAAACTCTTAATATCCCACAAAGTATAAACAACCTTTCAATTAATTAGACTCTTAAAATCCCACCCAGTGTAAACAACCTTTCAATTAATTAAACTCTTAATATCCCACCCAGTGTAAACAACCTTTCAATTAACTAAACTCTTAATATCCCACCCAGTGTAAACGACCTTTCAATTAAATAAACTCTTAATATCCCACCCAGTGTAAACAACCTTTCAAATAATTAAACACTTAATATCTCACCCAGTGTAAACAGCATTTTATTTAAATAAACTCTTAATATCCCACCCAGTGTAAGCAACCTTTCAATTAAATAAACTCTTAATATCCCACCCAGTGTAAACAACCTTTCAATTATGTAAACACTTAATATCCTACACAGTGTAAACAACCTTTCAATTAATTGAACTCTTAATATCCCACCCAGTGTAAACAATTTTTCAATTAATTAAACTCTTAATATCCCACCCAGTGTAAACAGCCTTTCAAATAATTAATTAAACTCTTAATATCCCACCCAGTGTAAATAATTTTTCAAATAATTAAACCTTTAATATCCCACCCAGCGTAAACAAACTTTCAATTAATTAAATTTTTAATATCCCACCCAGAGTAAACAAACTTTCAATTAATTAATTAAACACTTAATATCCCACCCAGTGTAAACAATTTTTCAATTAATTAAACCTTTCATATCCCACCCGGTGTAAAGAACCTTTCAATTAATTAAACTTTTAAAATCCCACCCAGTGTAAACAACCTTTCAATTAATTAAGTAATCTCTTAATATCCCACCCAGTGTAAACAACGTTTCAATTAATTAAGTAAACACTTAATATCCCACCCAGTTTAAACAATTTTTCAATTAAGTAAACTCTTATTATCCCACCCAGTGTAAACAACCTTTCAATTAATTAAACTCTTAATATCCCACGAAGTGTAAACAACCTTTCAATTAATTAAACTCTGAATATCCCACCCAGTGTAAACAACCTTTCAATTAATTAAACTCTTAATATGCCACCCAGTGTAAACGACCTTTCAATTAATTAAACACTTAATATCCCACCCAGTGTAAACGACCTTTCAATTAATTAAACTATTAATATGCCACCCAGTGTAAACAACCTTTCAATTAATTAAACTCTTAATATCCCACCTAGTGTAAACAAACTTTCAATTAATTAGACTCTTAATATCCCACGCAGTGTAAACAACCTTTCAATTAATTAAACTCTTAATTTACCACCCAGTGTAAACAACCTTTCAATTAATTAAACTCTTAATATCCCAATCAGTGTAAAAAATTTTTCAATTAATTAAACTCTTAATATCCCACACACTGTAAACAATCTTTCAATTAATTAAACTCTGAATATCACACCCAGTGTAAACAACCTTTCAATTAATTAAACTCTTAATATCCCACACAGTGTAAAAAACCTTTCAATTAATTAAACACTTAATATCTCACCCAGTGTAAACAGCCTTTTAGTTAATTAAACTCTTAATATCCCACGCAGTGTAAACAACCTTTCAATTAAATAAACTCTTACTATCCCACCCAGTGTAAACAACCTTTCAATTAAATAAACTCTCAATATCCCACACAGTGTAAACAACCTTTCAATTAATTGAACTCTTAATGTCCCACCCAGTGTAAACAATTTTTCAATTAATTAAACTCTTAATATCCCACCCAGTGTAAACAACCTTTCAATTAATTAATTAAACTCTTACTATCCCACCCAGAGTAGACAATTTTTCAATTAATTAAACACTTAATATCTCACCCAGTGTTAACAGCCTTTCAATTAATTAATTAAACTCTTAATATCCCACCCAGTGTAAGTAATTTTTCAATTAATTAAACCTTTAATATCCCACCCAGCGTAAACAACCTTTCAATTAATTAAACATTTAATGTCCAACCCAGTGTAAACAAACTTTCAATGAATTAATTAAACTCTTAATATCCCACGCAGTGTTAAAAATTTTTCAATTAATTAAACCCTGAATATCCCACCCGGTGTAAACAACCTTTCAATTAATTAGACTTTTAATATCCCACCCAGTGTAAACAACCTTTCAATTAATTAAGTAATCTCTTAATATCCCACCCAGTGTAAACAACCTTTCAATTAGTTAAGTAAACACTTAATATCCCACCCAGTTTAAACAATTTTTCCATTAAGTAAACTCTTAATATCCCACCCAGTGTAAAAAACCTTTCAATTAATTAAACTCTTAATATCCCACACAGTGTAAACAACCTTTCAATTAATTAAACTCTGAATATCACACCCAGTGTAAACAACCTTTCAATTAATTAAACTCTTAATATGCCACCCAGTGTAAACAACCTTTCAATTAATTAAACTCTTAATATCCCAATCAGTGCAAAAAATTTTTCAGTTAATTAAACTCTTAATATCCCACACAGTGTAAACAATTTTTCAATTAATTAAACCTTAAATATCCCACCCAGTGTAAACAATTTTTCAATTAATTAAACTCTTAATATCCCACCGAGTGTAAACAATTTTTCAATTAATTAAACTCTTAATATCCCACCAAGTGTAAACATTTTGTCAATTAATTAAACACTTAAAATCCCACCCAATGTAAACAACCTTTCAATTAATTAAACTCTTAATATCCCAGCAAGTGTAAACAACCTTTCAATTAATTAAACTTTTAATGTCCCACCCAGTGTAAACAACATTTCAATTAATTAAACTCTTAATATCCCAAACAGTGTAAACAACCTTTCAGTTAAATAAACATTTAATATCCCACCCAGTGTAAACAATTTTACAATTAATTAAACTCTTAATATCCCACCCAGTGTAAACAATTTTTCAATTAAACTCTTAATATCCCACCCAGTGTAAACAATTTTTCAATTAATTAAACTCTTAATAACCCACCCAGTGTAAACAACCTTTCAATTAATTAATTAAACTCGTACTATCCCACCCAGTGTAAACAATTTTTCAATTAATTAAACTCTTAATATCCCACTCAGTGTAAACAACCATTCAATTAATTAATTAAACTCTTAATATCCCACTCAGTATAAACAATTTTTCAATTAATTAAACTTTTAATATCCCACCCAGTGTAAACAGCCTTTCAATTAATTAATTAAACTCTTAATATCCCAACCAGTGTAAACAATTTTACAATTAATTAAACCTTTAATATCCCACCCAGTGTAAACAACCTTTCAATTTATTAAACTTTTAATATCCCACCCAGTGTAAAGAACCTTTCAATTAATGAAGTAAACTCTTAATATCCCACCCAGTGTAAACAATTTTTCAATTAATTAAACCCTTAATATCCCACCCAGTGTAAACAACCTTTCAATTAATTAAACTTTTAATATCACACCCAGTGTAAACAATATTTCAATTAATTAAATTTTAATACCCCTCCCAGTCTAAGCAACCTTTGAATTAATTAAACTCTGAATATCCCACCCAGTTTAAACAACCTTTCAATTAATTAAACTCTTAATATCCCACCCAGTGTAAACAACCTTTCAATTAATTAAACACTTAATATCTCACCCAGTGTAAACAGCCTTTTAGTTAATTAAACTCTTAATATCCCACCCAGTGTAAACAACCTTTCAATTAAATAAACTATTAATATCCCACCCAGTGTAAACATCCTTTCAATTATGTAAACACTTAATATCCCACAGTGTAAACAATTTTTCAATTAATTAAACTCTTAATATCCCACCCAGTGTAAAAAATTTTTCAATTAATTAAACTATTAATATCCCACCAAGTGTAAACAACCATTCAATTAATTAATTAAACTCTTACTATCCCACTCAGTATAAACAATTTTTCAATTAATTAAACTCTTAATATCCCACCCAGTGCAAACAGCCTTTCAATTAATTAATTAAACTCTTAATATCCCAAACAGTGTAAACAATTTTTCAATTAATTAAACCTTTAATATCCCACCCAGTGTAAACAACCTTTCAATTAATTAAACTTTTAATATCCCACCCAGTGTAAACAACCTTTCAATTAATTAAGTAAACTCTTAATATCACACCCAGTGCAAACAATTTTTCAATTAATTAAACCCTTAATATCCCACCCAGTGTAAACAAACTTTCAATTAATTAAACTTTTAATATCACACCCAGTGTAAACAACATTTCAATTAATTAAATTTTAATACCCCTCCCAGTCTAAACAACCTTTGAATTAATTAAACTCTTAATATCCCACCCAGTTTAAACAACCTTTCAATTAATTAAACTCTTAATATCCCACCCAGTGTAAACAACCTTTCAATTAATTAAACTCTTAATATCCCACACAGTGTAAACAACCTTTCAATTAATTAAACACTTAATATCTCACCCAGTGTAAACAGCCTTTTAGTTAATTAAACTCTTAATATCCCACCCAGTGTAAACAACCTTTCAATTAAATAAACTCTTAATATCCCACCCAGTGTAAACAACCTTTCAATTATGTAAACACTTAATATCCCACACAGTGTAAACAACCTTTCAATTAATCAAATTCTTAATATCCCACCCAGTGTAAACAACCTTTCAATTAATTAATTAAACTCTTAATATCCCACTCAGTATAAACAATTTTTCAATTAATTAAACTCTTAATATCCCACCCAGTGTAAACAGCCTTTCAATTAATTAATTTAACTCATAATATCCCAACCAGTGTAAACAAACTTTCAATTAATTAAACTTTTAATATCACACCCAGTGTAAACAACATTTCAATTAATTAAATTTTAATACTCCTCCCATTCTAAACAACCTTTGAATTAATTAAACTCTTAATATCCCACCAGTTTAAACAACCTTTCAATTAATTAAACTCTTAATATCCCACCCAGTGTAAACAACCTTTCAATTAATTAAACTTTTAATATACCACCAGTGTAAAGAACCTTTCAATTAATTAAGTAAACTCTTAATATCCCACACAGTGTAAACAACCTTTCAATTAATTAAACTCTGAATATCACACCCAGTGTAAACATCCTTTGAATTAATTAAACTCTTAATATGCCACCCAGTGTAAACAACCTTTCAATTAATTAAACTCTTAATATCCCACATAGTATAAACAACCTTTCAATTAATTAGACTCTTAAAATCCCACCCAGTGTACACAACCTTTCAATTAATTAAACTCTTACTATCCCACCCAGTGTAAACAACCTTTCAGTTAATTAAACTCTTAATTTCCCACCCAGTGTAAACAACCTTTCAATTAATTAAACTCTTAATATCCCAATCAGTGTAAAAAAATTTTCAATTAATTAAACTCTTAATATCCCACCCAGTGTAAGCAATTTTTCAATTAATTAAATTCTTAATATCCCACCTAGTTTAAACAATTTTTCAATTAATTGAACTCTTTATATCCCACCAAGTGTAAACATTTTGTCAATTAATTAAACTCTTAATATACCACCCAATGTAAACAACCTTTCAATTAATTAAACTCTTAATATCCCACCCAGTGTAAACAACCTTTCAATTAATTAATTAAACTCTTACTATCCCACTCAGTGTAAACAATTTTTCAATTAATTAAACTCTTAATATCCCACCCAGTGCAAACAGCCTTTCAATTAATTAATTAAACTCTTAATATCCCAAACAGTGTAAACAATTTTTCAATTAATTAAACCTTTAATATCCCACCCAGTGTAAACAACCTTTCAATTAATTAAACTTTTAATATCCCACCCAGTGTAAAGAACCTTTCAATTAATTAAGTAAACTCTTAATATCACACCCAGTGCAAACAATTTTCAATTAATTAAACCCTTAATATCCCACCCAGTGTAAACAAACTTTCAATTAATTAAACTTTTAATATCACACCCAGTGTAAACAACATTTCAATTAATTAAATTTTAATACCCCTCCCAGTCTAAACAACCTTTGAATTAATTAAACTCTTAATATCCCACCCAGTTTAAACAACCTTTCAATTAATTAAACTCTTAATATCCCACCCAGTGTAAACAACCTTTCAATTAATTAAACTCTTAATATCCCACACAGTGTAAACAACCTTTCAATTAATTAAACACTTAATATCTCACCCAGTGTAAACAGCCTTTTAGTTAATTAAACTCTTAATATCCCACCCAGTGTAAACAACCTTTCAATTAAATAAACTCTTAATATCCCACCCAGTGTAAACAACCTTTCAATTATGTAAACACTTAATATCCCACACAGTGTAAACAACCTTTCAATTAATCAAATTCTTAATATCCCACCCAGTGTAAACAACCTTTCAATTAATTAATTAAACTCTTAATATCCCACTCAGTATAAACAATTTTTCAATTAATTAAACTCTTAATATCCCACCCAGTGTAAACAGCCTTTCAATTAATTAATTTAACTCATAATATCCCAACCAGTGTAAACAAACTTTCAATTAATTAAACTTTTAATATCACACCCAGTGTAAACAACATTTCAATTAATTAAATTTTAATACTCCTCCCATTCTAAACAACCTTTGAATTAATTAAACTCTTAATATCCCACCAGTTTAAACAACCTTTCAATTAATTAAACTCTTAATATCCCACCCAGTGTAAACAACCTTTCAATTAATTAAACTTTTAATATACCACCAGTGTAAAGAACCTTTCAATTAATTAAGTAAACTCTTAATATCCCACACAGTGTAAACAACCTTTCAATTAATTAAACTCTGAATATCACACCCAGTGTAAACATCCTTTGAATTAATTAAACTCTTAATATGCCACCCAGTGTAAACAACCTTTCAATTAATTAAACTCTTAATATCCCACATAGTATAAACAACCTTTCAATTAATTAGACTCTTAAAATCCCACCCAGTGTACACAACCTTTCAATTAATTAAACTCTTACTATCCCACCCAGTGTAAACAACCTTTCAGTTAATTAAACTCTTAATTTCCCACCCAGTGTAAACAACCTTTCAATTAATTAAACTCTTAATATCCCAATCAGTGTAAAAAAATTTTCAATTAATTAAACTCTTAATATCCCACCCAGTGTAAGCAATTTTTCAATTAATTAAATTCTTAATATCCCACCTAGTTTAAACAATTTTTCAATTAATTGAACTCTTTATATCCCACCAAGTGTAAACATTTTGTCAATTAATTAAACTCTTAATATACCACCCAATGTAAACAACCTTTCAATTAATTAAACTCTTAATATCCCACCCAGTGTAAACAATTTTTCAATTAATTAAACCCTTAATATCCCACCGAGTGTAAACAAACTTTCAATTAATTAAACTTTTAATATCACACCCAGTGTAAACAACATTTCAATTAATTAAACTCTTAATATCCCACCCAGTGTAAACAACCTTTCAATTAAATAAACTCTTAATATCCCACCCAGTGTAAGCAACCTTTCAATTAAATAAACTCTTAATATCCCACCCAGTGTAAACAACCTTTCAATTATGTAAACACTTAATATCCTACTCAGTGTAAACAACCTTTCAATTAATTGAACTCTTAATATCCCACCCAGTGTAAACAATTTTTCAATTAATTAAACTCTTAATATCCCACCCAGTGTAAACAACCTTTCAATTAATTAATTAAACTCTTACTATCCCACCCAGAGTAGACAATTTTTCAATTAATTAAACTCTTAATATCCCACCCAGTGTAAACAGCCTTACAAATAATTAATTAAACTCTTAATATCCCACCCAGTGTAAATAATTTTTCAATTAATTAAACCTTTAATATCCCACCCAGCGTAAACAAACTTTCAATTAATTAAACTTTTAATATCCCACCCAGAGTAAACAAACTTTCAATTAATTAATTAAACACTTAATATCCCACCCGGTGTAAACAACCTTTCAATTAATTAAACTTTTAAAATCCCACCCAGTGTAAACAACCTTTCAATTAATTAAGTAATCTCTTAATATCCCACCCAGTGTAAACAACCTTTCAGTTAATTAAGTAAACACTTAATATCCCACCCAGTTTAAACAATTTTTCAATTAAGTAAACTCTTAATATCCCACCCAGTGTAAACAACCTTTCAATTAATTAAACTCTTAATATCCCACGAAGTGTAAACAACCTTTCAATTAATTAAACTCTGAATATCCCACCCAGTGTAAACAACCTTTCAATTAATTAAACCCTTAATATGCCACCCAGTGTAAACGACCTTTCAATTAATTAAACACTTAATATCCCACCCAGTGTAAACGACCTTTCAATTAATTAAACTCTTAATATGCCACCCAGTGTAAACAACCTTTCAATTAATTAAACTCTTAATATCCCACACACTGTAAACAATCTTTCAATTAATTAAACTCTGAATATCACACCCAGTGTAAACAACCTTTCAATTAATTAAACTCTTAATATCCCACACAGTGTAAAAAACCTTTCAATTAATTAAACACTTAATATCTCACCCAGTGTAAACAGCCTTTTAGTTAATTAAACTCTTAATATCCCACGCAGTGTAAACAACCTTTCAATTAAATAAACTCTTACTATCCCACCCAGTGTAAACAACCTTTCAATTAAATATAATCTCAATATCCCATACAGTGTAAACAACCTTTCAATTAATTGAACTCTTAATGTCCCACCCAGTGTAAACAATTTTTCAATTAATTAAACTCTTAATATCCCACCCAGTGTAAACAACTTTTCAATTAATTAATTAAACTCTTACTATCCCACCAAGAGTAGACAATTTTTCAATTAATTAAACTCTTAATATCTCACACAGTGTAAACAGCCTTTCAATTAATTAATTAAACTCTTAATATCCCACCCAGTGTAAGTAATTTTTCAATTAATTAAACCTTTAATATCCCACCCACTGTAAACAACCTTTCAATTAATTAAACATTTAATATCCAACCCAGTGTAAACAAACTTTCAATTAATTAATTAAACTCTTAATATCCCACCCAGTGTAAACAATTTTTCAATTTATTAAACCCTTAATATCCCACTCGGTGTAAACAACCTTTCAATTAATTAAACTTTTAATATCCCACCCAGTGTAAACAACCTTTCAATTAATTAAGTAATGTCTTAATATCCCACCCAGTGTAAAAAACCTTTCAATTAATTAAGTAAACACTTAATATCCCACCCAGTTTAAACAATTTTTCCATTAAGTAAACTCTTAATATCCCACCCAGTGTAAAAAACCTTTCAAATAACTAAACTCTTAATATCCCACACAGTGTAAACAACCTTTCAATTAATTAAACTCTGAATATCAAACCCAGTGTAAACAACCTTTCAATTAATTAAACTCTTAATATGTCACCCAGTGTAAACAACCTTTCAATTAATTAAACTCTTAATATCCCATAAAGTATAAACAACCTTTCAATTAATTAGACTCTTAAAATCCCACCCAGTGTAAACAACCTTTCAATTAATTAAACTCTTAATATCCCACCCAGTGTAAACAACCTTTCAATTAACTAAACTCTTAATTTCCCACCCAGTGTAAACAACCTTTCAATGAATTAAACTCTTAATATCCCAATCAGTGTAAAAAATTTTTCAATTAATTAAACTCTTAATATCCCACCCAGTGTAAACAATTTTTCAATTAATTAAACTCTTAATATCCCACCCAGTGTAAACAATTTTTCAATTAATTAAACTCTTAATATCGCACCCAGTGTAAGCAATTTTTCAATTAATTAAACTCTTAATATCCCACCTAGTTTAAACAATTTTTCAATTAATTGAACTTTTAATATCCCACCAAGTGTAAACATTTTGTCAATTAATTAAACTCTTAATATCCCACGCAGTGTAACCAACCTTTAAATTAATTAACTTTTAATATCACACCCAGTGTAAACAACATTTCAATTAATTAAATTTTAATACCCCTCCCAGTCTAAACAACCTTTGAATTAATTAAACTCTTAATATCCCACCCAGTTTAAACAACCTTTCAATGAATTAAACTCTGAATATCACACTCAGTGTAAACAACGTTTCAATTAATTAAACTCTTAATATCCCACCCAGTGTAAACAACCTTTCAATTAATTAAAATCTTAATATCCCACCCAGTGTAAACAATCTTTTAATTAATTAAACACTTAATATCTCACCCAGTGTAAACAGCCTTTTATATAATTAAACTCTTAATATCCCACCCAGTGTAAACAACCTTTCAATTAAATAAACTCTTAATATCCCACCCAGTGTAAACAACCTTTCAATTATGTAAACACTTAATATCCCACACAGTGTAAACAACCTTTTAATTAATTGAACTCTTAATATCCCACCCAGTGTAAACAATTTTTCAATTAATTAAACTCTTAATATCCCACCCAGTGTAAACAACTTTTCAATTAATTAATTAAACTCTTACTATCCCACCCAGAGTAGACAATTTTTCAATTAATTAAACTCTTAATATCCCACCCAGTGTAAACAGCCTTTCAATTAATTAATTAAACTCTTAATATCCCACCCAGCGTAAATAATTTTTCAATTAATTAAATCTTTAATATCCCACCCAGTGTAAACAAACTATCAATTAATTAAACTTTTAATATTCCACCCAGTGTAAACAAACTTTCAATTAATTAATTAAACACTTAATATCCCACCCAGTGTAAACATTTTTCAATTAATTAAACCCTTAATATCCCACCCGGTGTAAACAACCTTTCAATTAATTAAACTTTTAATATCTCACACAGTGTAAACAACCTTTCAATTAATTAAGTAATCTCTTAATATCCCACCCAGTGTAAACAACCTTTCAATTAATTAAGTAAACACTTAATATCCCACCCAGTTTAAACAATTTTTCAATTAAGTAAACTCTTAATATCCCACCCAGTGTAAACAACCTTTCAATTAATTAAACTCTTAATATTCCACACAGTGTAAACAACCTTTCAATTAATTAAACTCTGAATATCCCACGCAGTGTAAACAACCTTTCAATTAATTAAACTGTTAATATGCCACCCAGTGTAAACGACCTTTCAATTAATTAAACTCTTAATATCCCACCCAGTGTAAACAACCTTTCAATTAATTAAACTCTTAATATGCCACCCAGTGTAAACAACCTTTCAATTAATTAAACTCTTAATATCCCAGCTAGTGTAAACAACCTTTCAATTAATTAAACTCTGAATATCACACCCAGTGTAAACAACGTTTCAATTAATTAAACTCTTAATATCCCACCCAGTGTAAACAACCTTTCAATTAATTAAACTCTTAATATCCCACACAGTGTAAACAACCTTTCAATTAATTAAACACTTAATATCTCACCCAGTGTAAACAGCCTTTTAGTTAAATAAACTCTTAATATCCCACGCAGTGTAAACAACCTTTCAATTAAATAAACTCTTACTAAACCACCCAGTGTAAACAACCTTTCAATTAAATAAAATCTCAATATCCCACACAGTGTAAACAACCTTTCAATTAATTGAACTCTTAATGTCCCACCCAGTGTAAATAATTTTTCAATTAATTAAATCTTTAATATCCCACCCAGTGTAAACAAACTTTCAATTAATTAAACTTTTAATATCCCACCCAGTGTAAACAACCTTTCAATTAATTAAGTAATGTCTTAATATCCCACCCAGTGTAAACAACCTTTCAATTAATTAAGTAACACTTAATATCCCACCCAGTTTAAACAATTTTTCCATTAAGTAAACTCTTAATATCCCACCCAGTGTAAAAAACCTTTCAATTAATTAAACTCTTAATATCCCACACAGTGTAAACAACATTTCAATTAATTAAACTCTGAATATCACACCAAGTGTAAACAACCTTTCAATTAATTAAACTCTTAATATGCCACCCAGTGTAAACAACCTTTCAATTAATTAAACTCTTAATATCCCACATAGTATAAACAACCTTTCAATTAATTAGACTCTTAATATCCCACCCAGTGTAAACAACCTTTCAATTAACTAAACTCTTAATTTCCCACCCAGTGTAAACAACCTTTCAATTAATTAAACTCTTAATATCCCAATCAGTGTAAAAAATTTTCAATTAATTAAATTCTTAATATCCCACCCAGTGTAAACAATTTTTCAATTAATTAAACCTTTAATATCCCACCCAGTGTAAACAATTTTTCAATTAATTATACTCTTAATATCCCACCCAGTGTAAGCAATTTTTCAATTAATTAAACTCTTAATATCCCACCTAGTTTAAACAATTTTTCAATTAATTGAACTCTTAATATCCCACCAAGTGTAAACATTTTGTCAATTAATTAAACTCTTAATATCCCACCCAATGTAAACAACCTTTCAATTAATTAAACTCTTAATATCCCACCCAGTGTAAACAATTTTTCAATTAATTAAACCCTTAATATCCCACGCAGTGTAACCAACCTTTAAATTAATTAACTTTTAATATCACACCCAGTGTAAACAACATTTCAATTAATTAAATTTTAATACCCCTCCCAGTCTAAACAACCTTTGAATTAATTAAACTCTTAATATCCCACCCAGTTTAAACAACCTTTCAATGAATTAAACTCTGAATATCACACCCAGTGTAAACAACGTTTCAATTAATTAAACTCTTAATATCCCACCCAGTGTAAACAACCTTTCAATTAATTAAACTCTTAATATCCCACCCAGTGTAAACAACCTTTCAATTAATTAAACACTTAATATCTCACCCAGTGTAAACAGTCTTTTAGTTAATTAAACTCTTAATATCCCACCCAGTGTAAACAACCTTTCAATTAATTAAACTTTTAATATCACACCCAGTGTAAACAACCTTTCAATTAATTAAACTCTCAATATCCCACGCAGTGTAAACAACCTTTCAATTAATTAAACTCTTAATATGCCACCCAGTGTAAACAACCTTTCAATTAATTAAACTCTTAATATCCCACCCAGTGTAAACAACCTTTCAATTAATTAAGTAATCTCTTAATATCCCACCCAGTGTAAACAACCTTTCAATTAATTAAGTAAACACTTAATATCCCACCCAGTTTAAACAATTTTTCAATTAATTAAACTCTTAATATCCCACCCAGTGTAAACAACCTTTCAATTAATTAAACTCTTAATATCCCACCTAGTGTAAACAACCTTTCAATTAATTAAACTCTTAATTTCCCACCCAGTGTAAACAACCTTTCAATTAATTAAACTCTTAATATCCCAATCAGTGTAAAAAAATTTTCAATTAATTGAACTCTTAATATCCCACACAGTGTAAACAACCTTTCAATTAATTAAACTCTGAATATCACACCCAGTGTAAACAACGTTTCAATTAATTAAACTCTTAATATCCCACCCAGTGTAAAAAACTTTTCAATTAATTAAACTCTTAATATCCCACACAGTGTAAACAACCTTTCAATTAATTAAACACTTAATATCTCACCCAGTGTAAACAGCCTTTTAGTTAATTAAACTCTTAATATCCCACGCAGTGTAAACAACCTTTCAATTAAATAAACTCTTACTATCCCACCCAGTGTAAACAACCTTTCAATTAAATAAACTCTCAATATCCCACACAGTGTAAACAACCTTTCAATTAATTAAACTTTTAATATCCGACCCAGTGTAAACAGTCTTTGAATTAATTAATTAAACTCTTAATATCCCACCCAGTGTAAACAAGTTTTCAATTAATTAAACCCTTAATATCCCACCCGGTGTAAACAACCTTTCAATTAATTAAACTTTTAACATACCACACAGTGTAAACAACCTTTCAATTAATTAAGTAAACACTTAATATCCCACACAGTGTAAACAACCTTTCAATTAATTAAACTCTTAATATCCCACCCAATGTTAACAACCTTTCAATTAATTAAACTCTTAATATCCCAGCAAGTGTAAACAACCTTTCAATTAATTAAACTTTTAATATCCCACACAGTGTAAACAACATTTCAATTAATTAAACTCTTAATATCCCACCCAGTGTAAACAACCTTTCAATTAAATAAACTCTTAATATCTCACCCAGTGTAAACAATTTTTCAATTAATTAAACTCTTAATATCCCACACAGTGTACACAATTTTTCCATTAATTGAACTCTTAATATCCCACACAGTGTAAACAATTTTTCAATTAATTAAAGTCTTAATATCCCACCCAGTGTAAACAATATTTCAATTAATTAAACCGTTAATATCCCACCCAGTGTAAATAACCTTTCAATAAATTAAACAATTAGTATCGCACCCAGTATAAACAACCTTTCAATTATGTAAACACTTAATATCCCACAAAGTGTAAACAACCTTTCAATTAATTAAACTCTTAATATCCCACCCAGTGTAAACAATTTTTCAATTAAACTCTTAATATCCCACCCAGTGTAAACAATTTTTCAATTAATTAAACTCTTAATGTCCCACCCAGTATAAACAGCCTTTCAATTAATTAATTAAACTCTTAATATCCCAACCAGTGTAAACAATTTTTCAATTAATTAAAACTTTAATATCCCACCCAGTGTAAACAACCTTTCAATTAATTAAACTTTTAATATCCCACCCGGTGTAAAGAACCTTTCAATTAATTAAGTAAACTCTTAATATCCCACACAGTGTAAACAATTTTTCAATTAATTAAACCCTTAATATCCCACCCAGTGTAAACAACCTTTCAATTAATTAAACTTTTAATATCACACCAGTGTAAACAACATTTCAATTAATTAAATTTTAATACCCCTCCCAGTCTAAACAACCTTTGAATTAATTAAACTCTTAATATCCCAACCAGTTTAAACAACCTTTCAATTAATTAAAGTCTTAATATCCCACCCAGTGTAAACAACCTTTCAATTAATTAAACTCTTAATATCCCACCCAGTGTAAACAACCTTTCAATTAATTAAACACTTAAGATCTCACCCAGTGTAAACAGCCTTTTAGTTAATTAAACTCTTAATATCCCACCCAGTGTAAACAACCTTTCAATTATGTAAACACTTAATATCCCACACAGTGTAAACAACCTTTCAATTAATTAAACTCTTAATATCCCACCCAGTGTAAACAATTTTTCAATTAATTAAACTCTTAATATCCCAAACAGTGTAAACAGCCTTTCAATTAATTAATTAAACTCTTAATATCCCAACCAGTGTAAACAATTTTTCAATTAATTAAACTTTTAATATACCACCCAGTGTAAAGAACCTTTCAATTAATTAAGTAAACTCTTAATATCCCAACCAGTGTAAACAACCTTTCAATTAATTAAACTTTTAATATCACACCCAGTGTAAACAACATTTCAATTAATTAAATTTTAATACCCCTCCCAGTTTAAACAACCTTTGAATTAATTAAACTCTTAATATCCCACCCAGTTTAAACAACCTTTCAATGAATTAAACTCTTAATATCCCACCCAGTGTAAGCAACGTTTCAATTAATTAAACTCTGGATATCCCACCCAGTGTAAACAACCTTTCAATTAATTAAACTCTTAATATGCCACCCAGTGTAAACAACCTTTCAATTAATTCAACTCTTAATATCCCACACAGTGTAAACAACCTTTCAATTAATTAAACTCTGAATATCCCACCCAGTGTAAACAACCTTTCAATTAATTAAACTCTTAATATGTCACCCAGTGTAAACAACCTTTCAATTAATTAAACTCTTAATATCCCACCCAGTGTAAACAACATTTCAATTAATTAAACTCTTAATATCCCACCCAGTGTAAACAATTTTTCAATTAAACTCTTAATATCCCACCCAGTGTTAACAATTTTTCAATTAATTAAACTCTTAATGTCCCACCCAGTGTAAACAACTTTTCAATTAATTAATTAAACTCTTACTATCCCACCCAGAGTAGACAATTTTTCAATTAATTAAACTCTTAATATCCCACCCAGTGTAAACAGCCTTTCAATTAATTAATTAAACTCTTAATATCCCAACCAGTGTAAACAATTTTTCAATTAATTAAACCTTTAATATCCCAACCAGTGTAAACAACCTTTCAATTAATTAAACTTTTAATATCCCACCCGCTGTAAAGAATCTTTCAATTAATTAAGTAAACTCTTAATATCCCACCCAGTGTAAACAATTTTTCAATTAATTAAACCCTTAATATCCCACCCAGTGTAAACAACCTTTCAATTAATTAAACATTTAATATCACACCAGTGGAAACAACATTTCAATTAATTAAATTTTAATACCCCTCCCAGTCGAAACAACCTTTGAATTAATTAAACTCTTAATATCCCACAAATGTTTAAACAACCTTTCAATTAATTAAACTCTTAATATGCCACCCAGTGTAAACAACCTTTCAATTAATTAAACTCTTAATATCCCACCCAGTGTAAACAACCTTTCAATTAATTAAACACTTAAAATCTCACCCAGTGTAAACAGCCTTTTAGTTAATTAAACTCTTAATATCCCACACAGTGTAAACAACCTTTCAATTATGTAAACACTTAATATCCCACACAGTGTAAACAACCTTTCAATTAATTAAACTCTTAATATCCCACCCAGTGTAAACAATTTTCCAATTAATTAAACTCTTAATATCCCACCCAGAGTAAACAACCTTTCAATTCATTAATTAAACTCCTAATATCCCACTCAGTAGAAACAATTTTTCAATTAATTAAACTCTTAATATCCCACCCAGTGTAAACAGCCTTTCAATTAATTAATTAAACTCTTAATATCCCAAGCAGTGTAAACAATATTTCAATTAATTAAACTTTTAATATACCACCCAGTGTAAAGAACCTTTCAATTAATTAAGTAAACTCTTAATATCCCAACCACTGTAAACAACCTTTCAATTAATTAAACTTTTAATATCACACCCAGTGTAAACAACATTTCAATTAATTAAATTTTAATACCACTCCCAGTCTAAACAACCTTTGAATTAATTAAACTCTTAATATCCCACACAGTGTAAACAACCTTTCAATTAATTAAACACTTAATATCTCACCCAGTGTAAACAGCCTTTTAGCTAATTAAACTCTTAATATCCCACGCAGTGTAAACAACCTTTCAATTAAATAAACTCTTAATATCCCACCCAGTGTAAACATCCTTTCAATTATGTAAACACTTAATATCCCACACTGTGTAAACAATTTTTCAATTAATTAAACTCTTAATATCCCACCCAGTGTAAGCAACCTTTCAGTTAAATAAACTCTCAATATCCCACACAGTCTAAACAACCTTTCAATTAATTGAACTCTTAATGTCCCACCCAGTGCAAACAATTTTTCAATTAATTAAACTCTTAATATCCCACCCAATTTTTATCAACCTTTCAATTAATTAATTAAACTCTTACTATCCCACCCAGAGTAGACAATTTTTCAATTAATTAAACTCTTAATATCTCACCCAGTGTTAACAGCCTTTCAATTAATTAAGTAAACTCTTAATATCCCACCCAGTGGAAACAATTTTTCAATTAATTAAACTCTTAATATCCCACCCAGTGTAAACAACCTATCAATTAATTAAACTTTTAATATCACACCCAGTGTAAACAACATTTCAATTAATTAAATTTTAATACCCCTCCCAGTCTAAACAACCTATGAATTAATTAAACTCTAAATATGCCACCCAGTTTAAACAACCTTTCAATTAATTAAACTCTTAATATCCCACCCAGTGTAAACAACCGTTCAATTAATTAAACACTTAATATCTCAACCAGTGTAAACAGCCTTTTAGTTAATTAAACTCATAATATCCCACCCAGTGTAAACAACCTTTCAATTAAATAAACTCTTAATATCCCACCCAGTGTAAACATCCTTTCAATTATGTAAACACTTAATATCCCAAACTGTGTAAACAATTTTTCAATTAATTAAACTCTTAATATCCCACCCAGTGTAAGCAACCTTTCAATTAATTAATTAAACTCTTACTATCCAACCCAGTGTAAACAATTTTACAATTAATTAAACTCTTAATATCCCACCCAGTGTAAACAACCATTCAATTAAATAAACTCTTAATATCCCACCCAGTGTAAACATCCTTTCAATTAATTAAACTCTTAATATCCCACTCAGTATAAACAATTTTTCAATTAATTAAACTCTTAATATCCCACCCAGTGTAAACAGCCTTTCAATTAATTAATTAAACTCTTAATATCCCAAAAAGTGTAAACAATTTTTCAATTAATTAAACCTTTAATATCCCACCCAGTGTAAACAACCTTTCAATTAATTAAACTTTTAATATCCCACCCAGTGTAAAGAACCTTTCAATTAATTAAGTAAACTCTTAATATCCCACCCAGTGTAAACAATTTTTCAATTAATTAAACCCTTAATATCCCGCCCAGTGTAAACAACCTTTCAATTAATTAAACTTTTAATATCACACCCAGTGTAAACAACATTTCAATTAATTAAATTTTAATACCCCTCCCAGTCTAAACAACCTTTGAATTAATTAAACTCTTAATATCCCACCCAGTTTAAACAACCTTTCAATTAATTAAACACTTAATATCCCACCCAGTGTAAACAACCTTTCAATTAATTAAACTCTTAATATCCCACCCAGTGTAAACAACCTTTCAATTAATTAAACACTTAATATCTCACCCAGTGTAAACAGCCTTTTAGTTAATTAAACTCTTAATATCCCACCCAGTGTAAACAACCTTTCAATTAAATAAACTCTTAATATCCCACCCAGTTTAAACAACCTTTCAATTATGTAAACACTTAATATCCCACACAGTGTAAACAACCTTACAATTAATTAAACTCTTAATATCCCACCCAGTGTAAACAGCCTTTCAATTAATAAATTAAACTCTTAATATCCCACCCAGTGTAAATAATTTTTCAATTAATTAAACATTTAATATACCACCCAGTGTAAACAAACTTTCAATTAATTAAACTTTTAATATCCCACCCAGTGTAAACAAACTTTCAATTAATTAATTAAACACTTAATATCCCACCCAGTGTAAACAATTTTTCAATTAATTAAACCCCTAATATCCCACCCGGTGTAAACAACCTTTCAATTAATTAGACTCTTAATATCCCACCCAGTGTAAACAACCTTTCAATTAATTAAACTCTTAATTTCCCACCCAGTGTAAACAACCTTTCAATTAATTAAACTTTTAATATCCCACATAGTGTAAACAACCTTTCAATTAATTAAACTCTTAATATCCCACAGAGTGTAAACAACCTTACAATTAATTAAACTTTTAATATCCCACCCAGTGTAAAGAACCTTTCAATTAATTAAGTTATCTCTTAATATCCCACCCAGTGGAAACAATTTTTCAATTAAATAAACCCTTAATATCCCAACCAGTGTAAACAACCTTTCAATTAATTAAACTTTTATTATCAAACCCAGTGTAAACAACATTTCAATTAATTAAATTTTAATACCCCTCCCAGTCTAAACAACCTTTGAATTAATTAAACTCTAAATATCCCACCCAGTTTAAACAACCTTTCAATTAATTGAACTCTTAATATCCCACCCAGTGTAAACAACCTTTCAATTAATTAAACACTTAATATCTCACCCAGTGTAAACAGCCTTTTAGTTAATTAAACTCTTAATATCCCACCCAGTGAAAACAACCTTTCAATTAAATAAACTCTTAATATCCCACCCAGTGTAAACATCCTTTCAATTATGTAAACCTTTAATATCCCAAACAGTGTAAACAACCTTTCAATTAATTAAACATTTAATGTCCAACCCAGTGTAAACAAACTTTCAATTAATTAATTAAACTCTTAATATCCCACCCAGTGTAAAAAATTTTTCAATTAATTAAACCCTTAATATCCCACCCGGTGTAAACAACCTTTCAATTAATTAAACTTTTAATATCCCACCAAGTGTAAACAACCTTTCAATTAATTAAGTAATCTCTTAATATCCCACCCAGTGTAAACAACCTTTCAATTAATTAAGTAAACACTTAATATCCCACCCAGTTTAAACAATTTTTCCATTAAGTAAACTCTTAATATCCCACCCAGTGTAAAAAACCTTTCGATTAATTAAACTCTTAATATCCCACACAGTGTAAACAACCTTTCAATTAATTAAACTCTGAATATCACACCCAGTGTAAACAACCTTTCAATTAATTAAACTCTTAATATCCAACCTAGTATAAACAACCTTTCAATTAATTAGACTCTTAATATCCCACCCAGTGTATACAACCTTTCAATTAATTAAACTCTTAATTTCCCACCCAGTGTAAACAACCTTTCAATTAATTAAACTCTTAATATCCCAATCAGTGTAAAAAATTTTTCAATTAATTAAACTCCTAATATCCCACACAGTGCAAACAATTTTTCAATTAATTAAACCTTTAATATCCCACCCAGTGTAAACAATTTTTCAATTAATTAAACTCTTAATATCCCACCCAATGTAAACAACCTTTCAATTAATTAAACTCTTAATATCCCAGCAAGTGTAAACAACCTCTCAATTAATTAAACTTTTAATATCCCACCCAGTGTAAACAACCTTTCAATTAATTAAACTCTTAATATCCCAGCAAGTGTAAACAAACTCTCAATTAATTAAACTTTTAATATCCCACCCAGTGTAAACAACCTTTCAGTTAAATAAACATTTAATATCCCACCCAGTGTAAACAATTTTTCAAATAATTAAACTCTTAATATCCCACCCAGTGTAAACAATTTTTCAATTAAACTCTTAATATCCCACACTGTGTAAACAATTTTTCATTTAATTAAACTCTTAATAACCCACCCAGTGTAAACACCTTTCAATTAATTAATTAAACTCTTACTATTCCACCCAGTGTAAACAATTTTCAATTAATTAAACTCTTAATATCCCACCCAGTGTAAACAACCTTTCAATTAATTAAACTCTTAATATCCCACTCAGTATAAACAACTTTTCAATTAATTAAACTCTTAATATCCCACCCAGTGTAAACAACCTTTCAATTAATTATTAAACTCTTAATATCCCAACCAGTGTAAACAACTTTTCAATTAATTAAACTCTTAATATCCCACCCAGTGTAAACAACCTTTCAATTAATTAAACTCTTAATATCCCACCCAGTGTAAATAATTTTTCAATTAATTAAACCTTTAATATCCCACCCAGTGTAAACAAACTTTCAATTAATTAAACCCTTAATATCCCACCTGGTGTAAACAACCTTTCAATTAATTAAACTTTTAATATCACACCCAGTGTAAACAACCTTTCAATTAATTAAACTCTTAATATCCCACACAGTGTAAACAACCTTTCAATTAATTAAACTCTTAATATCCCACCCAGTTTAAACAACCTTTCAATTAATTAAACTCTTAATATCCCACCCAGTGTAAACAACCTTTCAATTAATTAAACACTTAATATCTCACCCAGTGTAAACAGTCTTTTAGTTAATTAAACTCTTAATATCCCACCCAGTGTAAACAAACTTTCAATTAAATAAACTCTTAATATCCCACCCAGTGTAAACAACCTTTCAATTATGTAAACACTTAATATCCCACACAGTGTAAACAATTTTTCAATTAATTAAACTCTTAATATCCCACCCAGTGTAAACAACCTTTCAATTAATTAATTAAACTCTTAATATCCCACCCAGTGTAAATAATTTTTCAATTAATTAAACCTTTAATATACCACCCAGTGTAAACAAACTTTCAATTAATTAAACTTTTAATATCCCACCCAGTGTAAACAAACTTTCAATTAATTAATTAAACACTTAATATCCCACCCAGTGTAAACAATTTTTCAATTAATTAAACCCTTAATATCCCACCCGGTGTAAACAACCTTTCAATTAATTAAACTTTTAATATCCCACCCAGTGTAAACAAACTTTCAATTAATTAAACTCTTAATATCCCACCCAGTGTAAACAACCTTTCAATTAATTAAACACTTAATATCCCACCCAGTGTAAACAACCTTTCAATTAATTAAACTCTTAATATCCCACACAGTGTAAACAACCTTTCAATTAATTAAACTCTTAATATCCCACCCAGTGTAAACAACCTTTCAATTAATTAAACTCTTAATATCCCACCCAGTGTAAACAACCTTTCAATTAATTAAACTCTTAATATCCCACCCAGTGTAAACAACTTTTCAATTAATTAAACTCTTAATATCCCACCCAGTGTAAACAACCTTTCAATTAATTAAACTCTTAATATCCCACTCAGTGTAAACAATTTTTCAATTAATTGAACTCTTAATATCCCACCTAGTGTAAACAATTTTTCAATTAATTAAACTGATAATATCCCACCCAGTTTAAAGAATTTTTCAATTAATTAAACTCTTAATATCCCACCCAGTGTAAACAACATTTCAATTAATTAAACTCTTAATATCCCACCCAGTGTAAACAACCTTTCAATTAATTAATTAAATATCCCACCCAGTGTAAACAACCTTTCAATTAATTAAACTCTTAATATCCCAAACAGTGTAAACAACCTTTGAATTAAATAAACACATAATATCCCACCCAGTGTAAACAATTTTTCAATTAATTAAACTCTTAATATCCCACCCAGTGTAAACAACTTTTCAATTAATTAAACTCTTAATATCCCACCCAGTGTAAACAACCTTTCAATTAATTAATTAAACTCTTAATATCCCACCCAGTGTAAACAATTTTTCAATTAATTAAACTCTTAATATCCCACCCAGTGTAAACAATTTTTCAATTAATTAAACTCTTAATATCCCACCCAGTGTAAACAACCTTTCAATTAATTAAACTCTTAATATCCCACCCAGTGTAAACAACCTTTCAATTAATTAAGTAATCTCTTAATATCCCACCCAGTGTAAACAACCTTTCAATTAATTAAACTCTTAATATCCCAACCAGTGTAAACAACCTTTCAATTAATTAAACTCTTAATATCCCACCCAGTGTAAACAACCTTTCAATTAATTAAACTCTTAATATCCCACCCAGTCTAAACAACCTTTCAATTAATTAAACTCTTAATATCCCACCCAGTGTAAACAACCTTTCAATTAATTAAACTCTTAATATCCCACCCAGTGTAAACAACCTTTCAATTAATTAAACACTTAATATCTCACCCAGTGTAAACAGCCTTTTAGTTAATTAAACTCTTAATATCCCACCCAGTGTAAACAACCTTTCAATTAAATAAACTCTTAATATCCCACCCAGTGTAAACATCCTTTCAATTATGTAAACCTTTAATATCCCAAACAGTGTAAACAACCTTTCAATTAATTAAACATTTAATGTCCAACCCAGTGTAAACAAACTTTCAATTAATTAATTAAACTCTTAATCTCCCACCCAGTGCAAAAAATTTTTCAATTAATTAAACCCTTAATATCCCACCCGGTGTAAACAACCTTTCAATTAATTAAACTTTTAATATCCCACCAAGTGTAAACAACCTTTCAATTAATTAAGTAATCTCTTAATATCCCACCCAGTGTAAACAACCTTTCAATTAATTAAGTAAACACTTAATATCCCACCCAGTTTAAACAATTTTTCCATTAAGTAAACTCTTAATATCCCACCCAGTGTAAAAAACCTTTCGATTAATTAAACTCTTAATATCCCACACAGTGTAAACAACCTTTCAATTAATTAAACTCTGAATATCACACCCAGTGTAAACAACCTTTCAATTAATTAAACTCTTAATATCCCACCCAGTGTAAACAACCTTTCAATTAATTAAACTCTTAATATCCCACCCAGTGTAAACAACCTTTCAATTAATTAAACTCTTAATATCCCACCCAGTGTAAACAACCTTTCAATTAATTAAACTCTTAATATCCCACCCAGTGTAAACAACCTTTCAATTAATTAAACTCTTAATATCCAACCTAGTATAAACAACCTTTCAATTAATTAGACTCTTAAAATCCCACCCAGTGTAAACAACCTTTCAATTAATTAAACTCTTAATATCCCACCCAGTGTAAACAACCTTTCAATTAATTAAACTCTTAATATCCCACCCAGTGTAAACAACCTTTCAATTAATTAAACTCTTAATATCCCACCCAGTGTAAACAACCTTTCAATTAATTAAACTCTTAATATCCCACCCAGTGTAAACAACTTTTCAATTAATTAAACTCTTAATATCCCACCCAGTGTAAACAACCTTTCAATTAATTAAACTCTTAATATCCCACTCAGTATAAACAATTTTTCAATTAATTAAACTCTTAATATCCCACCCAGTGTAAACAGCCTTTCAATTAATTAATTAAACTCTTAATATCCCAACCAGTGTAAACAATTTTTCAATTAATTAAACCTTTAATATCCCACCCAGTGTAAACAACCTTTCAATTAATTAAACTTTTAATAACCCACCCAGTGTAAAGAACCTTTCAATTAATTAAGTTATCTCTTAATATCCCACCCAGTGGAAACAATTTTTCAATTAAATAAACCCTTAATATCTCAACCAGTGTAAACAACCTTTCAATTAATTAAACTTTTAATATCACACCCAGTGTAAACAACATTTCAATTAATTAAATTTGAATACCCCTCCCAGTCTAAACAACCTTTGAATTAATTAAACTCTAAATATCCCACCCAGTTTAAACAACCTTTCAATTAATTAAACTCTTAATATCCCACCCAGTGTAAACAACCTTTCAATTAATTAAACACTTAATATCTCACCCAGTGTAAACAGCCTTTTAGTTAATTAAACTCTTAATATCCCACCCAGTGTAAACAACCTTTCAATTAAATAAACTCTTAATATCCCACCCAGTGTAAACATCCTTTCAATTATGTAAACACTTAATATCCCACACTGTGTAAACAATTTTTCAATTAATTAAACTCTTAATATCCCACCCAGTGTAAGCAACCTTTCAATTAATTAATTAAACTCTTAATATCACACCCAGTGTAAATAATTTTTCAATTAATTAAACCTTTAATATACCACCCAGTGTAAACAAACTTTCAATTAATTAAACTTTTAATATCCCACCCAGTGTAAACAAACTTTCAATTAATTAATTAAACACTTAATATCCCACCCAGTGTAAACAATTTTTCAATTAATTAAACCCTAAATATCCCACCAGGTGTAAACCACCTATCAATTAATTAAACTTTTAATATCCCACCCAGTGTAAACAAACTTTCAATTAATTAAGTAATCTCTTAATATCCCACCCAGTGTAAACAACCTTTCAATTAATTAAACTCTTAATATCCAACCTAGTATAAACAACATTTCAATTAATTAGACTCTTAAAATCCCACCCAGTGTAAACAACCTTTCAATTAATTAAACTCTTAATATCCCACGCAGTGTATACAACCTTTCAATTAATTAAACTCTTAATTTCCCACCCAGTGTAAACATCCTTTCAATTAATTAAACTCTTAATATCCCAATCAGTGTAAAAAATTTTTCAATTAATTAAACTCTTAATATCCCACACAGTGTAAACAATTTTTGAATTAATTAAACCTTTAATATACCACCCAGTGTAAACAATTTTTCAATTAATTAACCTCTTAATATCCCACCTAGTGTAAACAATTTTTCAATTAATTAAACTCTTAATATCCCACCAAGTGTAAACATTTTGTCAATTAATTAAACTCTTAATATCCCACCCAATGTAAACAGCCTTTCAATTAATTAAACTGTTAATATCCCAGCAAGTGTAAACAACCTCTCAATTAATTAAACTTTTAATATCCCACCCAGTGTAAACAACATTTCAATTAATTAAACTCTTAATATCCCAAACAGTGTAAACAACCTTTCAGTTAAATAAACATTTAATATCCCACCCAGTGTAAACAATTTTTCAAATAATTAAACTCTTAATATCCCACCCAGTGTAAACAATTTTTCAATTAAACTCTTAATATCCCACCCAGTGTAAACAATTTTTCAATTAATTAAACTCTTAATATCCCACCCAGTGTAAACAACCATTCAATTAGTTAATTAAACTCTTAATATCCCACTCAGTATAAACAATTTTTCAATTAATTAAACTCTTAATATCCCACCCAGTGTAAACAGCCTTTCAATTAATTAATTAAACTCTTAATATCCCAACCAGTGTAAACAATTTTTCAATTAATTAAACCTTTAATATCCCACCCAGTGTAAACAACCTTTCAATTAATTAAACTTTTAATATCCCACCCAGTGTAAAGAACCTTTCAATTAATTAAGTTATCTCTTAATATCCCACCCAGTGGAAATAATTTTTCAATTAAATAAACCCTTAATATCCCAACCAGTGTAAACAACCTTTCAATTAATTAAACTTTTAATATCACACCCAGTGTAAACAACATTTCAATTAATTAAATTTTAATACCCCTCCCAGTCTAAACAACCTTTGAATTAATTATACTCTAAATATCCCACCCAGTGTAAACAATTTTTCAATTAATTAAATCCTTAATATCCCACCCAGTGTAAACAACCTTTCAATTAATTAAGTAATCTCTTAATATCCCACCCAGTGTAAACAACCTTTCAATTAATTAAACACTTAATATCCCACCCAGTGTAAACAATTTTTCAATTAATTAAACTCTTAATATCCCACCCAGTGTAAACAACCTTTCAATTAATTAAACACTGAATATCCCACCCAGTGTAAACAACCTTTCAATTAATTAAACTCTTAATATGCCACCCAGTGTAAACAACCTTTTTATTAATTAAACTCCTAATATCCCACAGAGTGTAAACAACCATTCAATTAATTAAACTCTGAATATCCCACCCAGTGTAAACAACCTTTCAATTAATTAAACTCTTAATATGCCACCCAGTGTAAACAATCTTTCAATTAATTAAACTCTTAATATCCCACCTAGTGTAAACAACCTTTCAATTAATTAGACTCTTAATATCCCACCCAGTGTAAACAACCTTTCAATTAATTAAACTCTTAATTTCCCACCCAGTGTAAACAACCTTTCAATTAATTAAACTCTTAATATCCCAATCAGTGTAAAACATTTTTCAATTAATTGAACTCTTAATATCCCACACAGTGTAAACAACCTTTCAATTAATTAAACTCTGAATATCACACCCAGTGTAAACAACGTTTCAATTAATTAAACTCTTAATATCCCACCCAGTGTAAACAACCTTTCAATTAATTAAACTCTTAATATCCCACACAGTGTAAACAACCTTTCAATTAATTAAACACTTAATATCTCACCCAGTGTAAACAGCCTTTTAGTTAATTAAACTCTTAATATTACACGCAGTGTAAAAACCTTTCAATTAAATAAACTCTTACTGTCCCACCCAGTGTAAACAACCTTTCAATTAAATAAACTCTCAATATCCCACACAGTGTAAACAACCTTTCAATTAATTGAACTCTTAATGTCCCACCCAGTGCAAACAATTTTTCAATTAATTAAACTCTTAATATCCCACCCAGTGTAAACACTCTTTCAATTAATTAATTAAACTCTTACTATCCCACCCAGAGTAGACAATTTTTCAATTAATTAAACTCTTAATATCTCACCCAGTGTTAACAGCCTTTCAATTAATTAATTAAACTCTTAATATCACACCCAGTGTAAGTAACTTTTCAATTAATTAAACCTTTAATATCCCACCCAGTGTAAACAACCTTTCAATTAATTAAGTAATCTCTTAATATCCCACCCAGTGTAAACAACCTTTCAATTAATTAAGTAAACACTTAATATCCCACCCAGTTTAAACAATTTTTCAATTAATTAAACTCTTAATATCCCACCCAGTCTAAACAAACTTTCAATTAATTAAACTCTGAATATCCCACCCAGTGTAAACAACGTTTCAATTAATTAAACTCTTAATATGCCACCCAGTGTAATCAAGCTTTCAATTAATTAAACTCTTAATATCCCACACAGTGTAAACAACCTTTCAATTAATTAAACTCTGAATATCCCACCCAGTGTAAACAACCTTTCAATTAATTAAACTCTTAATTTCCCACCCAGTGTAAACAACCTTTCAATTAATTAAACTCTTAATTTCCCAATCAGTGTAAAAAATTTTTCAATTAATTGAACTCTTAATATCCCACACAGTGTAAATAACCTTTCAATTAATTAAACACTTAATATCTCACCCAGTGTAAACAGCCTTTTAGCTAATTAAACTCTTAATATCCCACCCAGTTAAACAACCTTTCAATTAATTAAACTCTTAATATCCCACCCAGTGTAAACAACCTTTCAATTAATTAAACTCTTAATATCCCACCCAGTGTAAACAACCTTTCAATTAATTAAACACTTAATATCTCACTCAGTGTAAACAACCTTTCAATTAATTAAACTCTTAATATCCCACCAGTGTAAACAACTTTTCAATTAATTAAACTCTTAATATCCCACCCAGTGTAAACAACTTTTCAATTAATTAAACTCTTAATATCCCACCCAGTGTAAACAACCTTTCAATTAATTAAATCCTTAATATCCCACCCAGTGTAAACGACCTTTCAATTAATTAAACTCTCAATATCCCACCCAGTGTAAACAACCTTTCAATTAATAAAACTCTTAATATCCCAACCAGTGTAAACAACCTTTCAATTAATTAAACTCTTAATATCCCACCCAGTGTAAACAACCTTTCAATTAATTAAACTCTTAATATCCCACCCAGTGTAAACAATTTTTCAATTAATTAAACTCTTAATATCCCACCCAGTCTAAACAAACTTTCAATTAATTAAACTCTGAATATCCCACCCAGTGTAAACAACCTTTCAATTAATTAAACTCTTAATATGCCACCCAGTGTAAACAACCTTTCAATTAATTAAACTCTTAATATCCCACACAGTGTAAACAACCTTTCAATTAATTAAACTCTGAATATCCCACCCAGTGTAAACAACCTTTCAATTAATTAAACTCTTAATTTCCCACCCAGTATAAACAACCTTTCAATTAATTAAACTCTTAATTTCCCAATCAGTGTAAAAAATTTTTCAATTAATTGAACTCTTAATATCCCACACAGTGTAAATAACCTTTCAATTAATTAAACTCTCAATATCCCACCCAGTGTAAACAACCTTTCAATTAATAAAACTCTTAATATCCCAACCAGTGTAAACAACCTTTCAATTAATTAAACTCTGAATATCCCACCCAGTGTAAACAACGTTTCAATTAATTAAACTCTTAATATGCCACCCAGTGTAAACAACCTTTCAATTAATTAAACTCTTAATATCCCACACAGTATAAACAACCTTTCAATTAATTAAACTCTGAATATCCCACCCAGTGTAAACAACCTTTCAATTAATTAAACTCTTAATTTCCCACCCAGTGTAAACAACCTTTCAATTAATTAAACTCTTAATTTCCCAATCAGTGTAAAAAATTTTTCAATTAATTGAACTCTTAATATCCCACACAGTGTAAATAACCTTTCAATTAATTAAACACTTAATATCTCACCCAGTGTAAACAGCCTTTTAGCTAATTAAACTCTTAATATCCCACGCAGTGTAAACAACCTTTCAATTAAATAAACTCTTACTATCCCACCCAGTGTAAACAACCTTTCAATTAAATAAACTCTCAATATCCCACACAGTGTAAACAACCTTTCAATTAATTGAACTCTTAATGTCCCACCCAGTGTAAACAATTTTTCAATTAATTAAACTCTTAATATCCCACGCAGTGTAAACAATCTTTCAATTAATTAATTAAACTCTTACTATCCCACCCAGAGTAGACAATTTTTCAATTAATTAAAATCTTAATATCTCACCCAGTGTTAACAGCCTTTCAATTAATTAATTAAACTCTTAATATCACACCCAGTGTAAGTAACTTTTCAATTAATTAAACCTTTAATATCCCACCCAGTGTAAACAACCTTTCAATTAATTAAGTAATCTCTTAATATCCCACCCAGTGTAAACAACCTTTCAATTAATTAAGTAAACACTTAATATCCCACCCAGTTTAAACAATTTTTCAATTAATTAAACTCTTAATATCCCACCCAGTCTAAACAAACTTTCAATTAATTAAACTCTGAATATCCCACCCAGTGTAAACAACGTTTCAATTAATTAAACTCTTAATATGCCACCCAGTGTAAACAACCTTTCAATTAATTAAACTCTTAATATCCCACACAGTGTAAACAACCTTTCAATTAATTAAACTCTGAATATCCCACCCAGTGTAAACAACCTTTCAATTAATTAAACTCTTAATTTCCCAACCAGTGTAAACAACCTTTCAATTAATTAAACTCTTAATTTCCCAATCAGTGTAAAACATTTTTCAATTAATTGAACTCTTAATATCCCACACAGTGTAAATAACCTTTCAATTAATTAAACACTTAATATCTCACCCAGTGTAAACAGCCTTTTAGCTAATTAAACTCTTAATATCCCACGCAGTGTAAACAACCTTTCAATTAAATAAACTCTCAATATCCCACACAGTGTAAACAACCTTTCAATTAATTGAACTCTTAATGTCCCACCCAGTGTAAACAATTTTTCAATTAATTAAACTCTTAATATCCCACCCAGTGTAAACAACCTTTCAATTAATTGATTAAACTCTTACTATCCCACCCAGAGTAGACAATTTTTCAATTAGTTAAACTCTTAATATCTCACCCAGTGTTAACAGCCTTTCAATTAATTAATTAAACTCTTAATATCCCACCCAGTGTAAGTAATTTTTCAATTAATTAAACCGTTAATATCCCAAACAGTGTAAACAACCTTTCAATTAATTAAACATTTAATGTCCATCCCAGTTAAAACAAACTTTCAATTAATTAATTAAACTCTTAATATCCCACCCAGTGTTAAAAATTTTTCAATTAATTAAACCCTTAATATCCCACCCGGTGTAAACAACCTTTCAATTAATTAAACTTTTAATATCCCACCAAGTGTAAACAATCTTTCAATTAATTAAGTAATCTCTTAATATCCCACCCAGTGTAAACAACCTTTCAATTAATTAAGTAAACTCTTAATATCCCACCCAGTGTAAAAAACCTTTCAATTAATTAAACTCTTAATATCCCACACAGTGTAAACAACCTTTCAATTAATTAAACTCTGAATATCACACCCAGTGTAAACAACCTTTCAATTAATTAAACTCTTAATATGCCACCCAGTGTAAACAACCTTTCAATTAATTAAACTCTTAATATCCCACATAGTATAAACAACCTTTCAATTAATTAGACACTTAAAATCCCACCCAGTGTAAACAACCTTTCAATTAATTAAACTCTTAATATCCCACCCAGTGTATACAACCTTTCAATTAATTAAACTCTTAATTTCCCACCCAGTGTAAACAACCTTTCAATTAATTAAACTCTTAATATCCCAATCAGTGTAAAAAATTTTTCAATTAATTAAACTCTTAATATCCCACACAGTGTAAACAATTTTTCAATTAATTAAACCTTTAATATCCCACCCAGTGTAAACAATTTTTCAATTAATTAAACTCTTAATATCCCACCAAGTGTAAACAATTTTTCAATTAATTAAACTCTTAATATCCCACCAAGTGTAAACATTTTGTCAATTAATTAAACTCTTAATATCCCACCCAATGTAAACAACCTTTCAATTAATTAAACTCTTAATATCCCAGCAAGTGTAAACAACCTCTCAATTAATTAAACTTTTAGTATCCCACGCAGTGTAAATAACATTTCAATTAATTAAACTCTTAATATCCCAAACAGTGTAAACAACCTTTCAGTTAAATAAACATTTAATATCCCACCCAGTGTAAACAATTTTTCAATTAATTAAACTCTTAATATCCCACCCAGTCTAAACAATTTTTCAATTAAACTCTTAATATCCCACCCAGTGTAAACAATTTTTCAATTAATTAAACTCTTAATAACCCACCCAGTGTAAACAACCTTTCAACTTATTAATTAAACTCTTACTATCCCACCCAGTGTAAACAATTTTTCAATTAATTAAACTCTTAATATCCCACCCAGTGTAAACAACCATTCAATTAATTAATTAAACTCCTAATATCCCACTCAGTATAAACAATTTTTCTATTAATTTAACTCTTAATAACCCACCCAGTGTAAACAGCCTTTTAATTAATTAATTAAACTCTTAATATCCCAACCAGTGTAAACAATTTTTCAATTAATTAAACCTTTAATATCCCACCCAGTGTAAACAACCTTTCAATTAATTAAACTTTTAATATCCCACCCAGTGTAAAGAACCTTTCAATTAATTAAGTTATCTCTTAATATCCCACCCAGTGTAAACAACCTTTCAATTAATTAAACTCTTAATATCCCACACAGTGTAAACAACCTTTCAATTAATCAAACACTTAATATCTCACCCAGTGTAAACAGCCTTTTAGTTAATTAAACTCTTAATATCCCACGCAGGGTAAACAACCTTTCAATTAAATAAACGCTTACTATCCCACCCAGTGTAAACAACCTTTCAATTAAATAAACTCTCAATATCCCACACAGTGTAAACAACCTTTCAATTAATTGAACTCTTAATGTCCCACCGAGTGTAAACAATTTTTCAATTAATTAAACTCTTAATATCCCACCCAGTGTAAACAACCTTTCAATTAATTAATTAAACTCTTACTATCCCACCCAGAGTAGACAATTTTTCAATTAATTAAACACTTAATATCTCACCCAGTGTTAACAGCCTTTCAATTAATTAATTAAACTCTTAATATCCCACCCAGTGTAAGTAATTTTTCAATTAATTAAACCTTTAATATCCCACCCAGTGTAAACAACCTTTCAATTAATTAAACATTTAATGTCCAACCCAGTGTAAACAAACTTTCAATTAATTAATTAAACTCTTAATATCCCACGCAGTGTTAAAAATTTTTCAATTAATTAAACCCTTAATATCCCACCCGGTGTAAACAACCTTTCAATTAATTAGACTTTTAATATCCCACCCAGTGTAAACAACCTTTCAATTAATTAAGTAATCTCTTAATATCCCACCCAGTGTAAACAACCTTTCAATTAGTTAAGTAAACACTTAATATCCCACCCAGTTTAAACAATTTTTCCATTAAGTAAACTCTTAATATCCCACCCAGTGTAAAAAACCTTTCAATTAATTAAACTCTTAATATCCCACACAGTGTAAACAACCTTTCAATTAATTAAACTCTGAATATCACACCCAGTGTAAACAACCTTTCAATTAATTAAACTCTTAATATGCCACGCAGTGTAAACAACCTTTCAATTAATTAAACTCTTAATATCCCAATCAGTGCAAAAAATTTTTCAATTAATTAAACTCTTAATATCCCACACAGAGTAAACAATTTTTCAATTAATTAAACCTTTAATATCCCACCCAGTGTAAACAATTTTTCAATTAATTAAACTCTTAATATCCCACCGAGTGTAAAAAATTTTTAAATTAATTAAACTCTTAATATCCCACCAAGTGTAAACATTTTGTCAATTAATTAAACACTTAAAATCCCACCCAATGTAAACAACCTTTCAATTAATTAAACTCTTAATATCCCAGCAAGTGTAAACAACCTTTCAATTAATTAAACTTTTAATGTCCCACCCAGTGTAAACAACATTTCAATTAATTAAACTCTTAATATCCCAAACAGTGTAAACAACCTTTCAGTTAAATAAACATTTAATACCCCACCCAGTGTAAACAATTTTTCAATTAATTAAACTCTTAATATCCCACCCAGTGTAAACAATTTTTCAATTAAACTCTTAATATCCCACCCAGTGTAAACAATTTTTCAATTAATTAAACTCTTAATAACCCACCCAGTGTAAACAACCTTTCAATTAATTAATTAAACTCTTACTATCCCACCCAGTGTAAACAATTTTTCAATTAATTAAACTCTTAATATCCCACCCAGTGTAAACAACCATTCAATTAATTAATTAAACTCTTAATATCCCACTCAGTATAAACAATTTTTCAATTAATTAAACTCTTAATATCCCACCCAGTGTAAACAGCCTTTCAATTAATTAATTAAACTCTTAATATCCCAACCAGTGTAAACAATTTTACAATTAATTAAACCTTTAATATCCCACCCAGTGTAAACAACCTTTCAATTAATTACACTTTTAATATCCCACCCAGTGTAAAGAACCTTTCAATTAATTAAGTAAACTCTTAATATCCCACCCAGTGTAAACAATTTTTCAATTAATTAAACCCTTAATATCCCACCCAGTGTAAACAACCTTTCAATTAATTAAACTTTTAATATCACACCCAGTGTAAACAATATTTCAATTAATTAAACATTAATACCCCTCCCAGTCTAAGCAACCTTTGAATTAATTAAACTCTGAATATCCCACCCAGTTTAAACAACCTTTCAATTAATTAAACTCTTAATATCCCACCCAGTGTAAACAACCTTTCAATTAATTAAACACTTAATATCTCACCCAGTGTAAACAGCCTTTTAGTTAATTAAACTCTTAATATCCCACCCAGTGTAAACAACCTTTCAATTAAATAAACTATTAATATCCCACCCAGTGTAAACATCCTTTCAATTATGTAAACACTTAATATCCCACAGTGTAAACAATTTTTCAATTAATTAAACTCTTAATATCCCACCCAGTGTAAGCAACCTTTCAATTAATAAATTAAACTCTTACTATCCCACCCAGTGTAAACAATTTTTCAATTAATTAAACTATTAATATCCCACCCAGTGTAAACAACCATTCAATTAATTAATTAAACTCTTAATATCCCACTCAGTATAAACAATTTTTCAATTAATTAAACTCTTAATATCCCACCCAGTGCAAACAGCCTTTCAATTAATTAATTAAACTCTTAATATCCCAAACAGTGTAAACAATTTTTCAATTAATTAAACCTTTAATATCCCACCCATTGTAAACAACCTTTCAATTAAATGAACTCTTAATATCCCACCCAGTGTAAACATCCTTTCAATTATGTAAACACTTAATATCCCACACTGTGTAAACAATTTTTCAATTAATTAAACTCTTAATATCCCACCCAGTGTAAGCAACCTTTCAAATAATTAATTAAACTCTTACAATCCCACCCAGTGTAAACAATTTTTCAATTAATTAAACTCTTAATATCCGACCCAGTGTAAACAACCATTCAATTAATTAAACTCTTAATATCCCACTCAGTATAAACAATTTTTCAATTAATTAAACTCTTAATATCCCACCCAGTGTAAACAGCCTTTCAATTAATTAAACTTTTAATATCCCACCCAGTGTAAAGAACCTTTCAATTAATTAAGTAAACTCTTAATATCCCACCCAGTGTAAACAATTTTTCAATTAATTAAACCCTTAATATCCCACCCAGTGTAAACAACCTTTCAATTAATTAAACTTTTAATATCACACCCAGTGTAAACAACATTTCAATTAATTAAATTTTAATACCCCTCCCAGTCTAAACAACCTTTGAATTAACTAAAATCTTAATATCCCTCCCAGTTTAAACAACCTTTCAATTAATTAAACTCTTAATATCCCACCCAGTGTAAACAACCTTTCAATTAATTAAACTCTTAATATCCCACCCAGTGTAAACAACCTTTCAATTAATTAAACACTTAATATGCCACCCAGTGTAAACAGCCTTTCAGTTAATTAAACTCTTAATATCCCACCCACTGTAAACAGCCATTCAATTAATTAAATAAACCCTTAATATCCCACCCAGTGTAAACAACCTTTCAATTATCTAAACTCTTAATATCCCACACAGTGTAAACAACCTTTCAATTAATTAAACTCTTAATATCCCACCCAGTGTAAACAACCTTTCAATTAATTAATTAAACTCTTAATATCCCACTCAGTGTAAACAACCTTTCAATTAATTAAACTCTTAATATCCCACCCAGTGTAAAGAACCTTTCAATTAATTAAGTAAACTCTTAATATCCCACCCAGTGTAAACAATTTTTCAATTAATTAAACCCTTAATATGCCACCCAGTGTAAACAACCTTTCAATTAATTAAACTTTTAATATCACACCCAGTGTAAACAACATTTCAATTAATTAAATTTTAATACCCCTCACAGTCTAAACCACCTTTGAATTAATTAAACTCTTAATATCACACCCAGTGTAAACAACTTTTCAATTAATTAAACTCTTAATATCCCACCCAGTGTAAACAACCTTTCAATTAATTAAACACTTAATATCTCACCCAGTGTAAACAGCCTTTTAGTTAATTAAACTCTTAATATCCCACCCAGTGTAAGCAACCTTTCAACTAAATAAACTCTTAATATCCCACCCAGTGTAAACAACCTTTCAATTAATTGAACTCTTAATATCCCACCCAGTGTAAATAATTTTTCAATTAATTAAACCTTTAATATCCCACCCAGTGTAAACAACCTTTCAATTATGTAAACACTTAATATCCTACACAGTGTAAACAACCTTTCAATTAATTGAACTCTTAATATCCCACCCAGTGTAAACAATTTTTCAATTAATTAAACTCTTAATGTCCCACCCAGTGTAAACAACCTTTCAATTAATTAATTAAACTCTTACTATCCCACCCAGAGTAGACAATTTTTAAATTAATTAAACTCTTAATATCCCACCCGGTGTAAACAGCCTTTCAATTAATTAATTAAACTCTTAATGTCCCACCCAGTGTAAATAATTTTTCAATTAATTAAACCTTTAATATCCCACCCAGTGCAAACAAACTTTCAATTAATTAAACTTTTAATATCCCACCCAGTGTAAACAACCTTTCAATTAATTAAACTCTTAATATCCCACAGAGTGTAAACAACCTTTCAATTAATTAAACTCTGCATATCCCACCCAGTGTAAACAACCTTTCAATTAATTAAATTCTTAATATGCCACCCAGTGTAAACAACCTTTCAATTAATTAAACTCTTAATATCCCACCCAGTGTAAACAACCTTTCAATTAATTAAACTCTTAATATGCCACCCAGTGTAAACAACCTTTCAATTTATTAAACTCTTAATATCCCACCTAGTGTAAACAACCTTTCAATTAATTAGACTCTTAATATCCCACCCAGTGTAAACAACCTTTCAATTAATTAAACTCTTAATTTCCCACCCAGTGTAAACAACCTTTCA
This sequence comes from Carcharodon carcharias, assembly GCF_017639515.1. NCBI lineage: Eukaryota > Metazoa > Chordata > Chondrichthyes > Lamniformes > Lamnidae > Carcharodon > Carcharodon carcharias. Next base: position 17,621,651 of record NC_054499.1, read on the forward strand.
ATTAATTAAACTCTTAATATCCCAATCAGTGTAAAAATTTTTTCAATTAATTGAACTCTTAATATCCCACACAGTGTAAACAACCTTTCAATTAATTAAACTCTGAATATCACACACAGTGTAAACAACGTTTCAATTAATTAAACTCTTAATATCCCACCCAGTGTAAACAACCTTTCAATTAATTAAACTCTTAATATCCCACACAGTGTAAACAACCTTTCAATTAATCAAACACTTAATATCTCACCCAGTGTAAACAGCCTTTTAGTTAATTAAACTCTTAATATCCCACGCAGGGTAAACAACCTTTCAATTAAATAAACGCTTACTATCCCACCCAGTGTAAACAACCTTTCAATTAAATAAAATCTCAATATCCCACACAGTGTAAACAACCTTTCAATTAATTGAACTCTTAATGTCCCACCCAGTGTAAACAATTTTTCAATTAATTAAACTCTTAATATGCCACCCAGTGTAAACAAACTTTCAATTAATTAATTAAACTCTTAATATCCCACGCAGTGTTAAAAATTTTTCAATTAATTAAACCCTTAATATCCCACCCGGTGTAAACAACCTTTCAATTAATTAAACTCTTAATATCCCACCCAGTGTAACAACCTTTCAATTAATTAAACTCTTAATATCCCACCCAGTGTAAACAACCTTTCAATTAATTAAACTCTTAATATCCCACCCAGTGTAAACAACCTTTCAATTAATTAAACTCTTAATATCCCACCAGTGTAAACAACCTTTCAATTAATTAAACTCTTAATATCCCACCCAGTGTAAACAACCTTTCAATTAATTAAACTCTTAATATCCCACCCAGTGTAAACAACCTTTCAATTAATTAAACTCTTAATATCCCACCCAGTGTAAACAACCTTTCAATTAAATAAACTCTTAATATCCCACCCAGTGTAAACAACCTTTCAATTAATTAAACTCTTAATATCCCACCCAGTGTAAAAAACCTTTCAATTAATTAAACTCTTAATATCCCACACAGTGTAAACAACCTTTCAATTAATTAAACTCTTAATATCCCACCCAGTGTAAACAATTTTTCAATTAATTAAACTCTTAATGTCCCACCCAGTGTAAACAACCTTTCAATTAATTAATTAAACTCTTACTATCCCACCCAGAGTAGACAATTTTTAAATTAATTAAACTCTTAATATCCCACCCGGTGTAAACAGCCTTTCAATTAATTAATTAAACTCTTAATGTCCCACCCAGTGTAAATAATTTTTCAATTAATTAAACCTTTAATATCCCACCCAGTGCAAACAAACTTTCAATTAATTAAACTTTTAATATCCCACCCAGTGTAAACAACCTTTCAATTAATTAAACTCTTAATATCCCACAGAGTGTAAACAACCTTTCAATTAATTAAACTCTGCATATCCCACCCAGTGTAAACAACCTTTCAATTAATTAAACTCTTAATATGCCACCCAGTGTAAACAACCTTTCAATTAATTAAACTCTTAATATCCCACCCAGTGTAAACAACCTTTCAATTAATTAAACTCTTAATATGCCACCCAGTGTAAACAACCTTTCAATTTATTAAACTCTTAATATCCCACCTAGTGTAAACAACCTTTCAATTAATTAGACTCTTAATATCCCACCCAGTGTAAACAACCTTTCAATTAATTAAACTCTTAATTTCCCACCCAGTGTAAACAACCTTTCAATTAATTAAACTCTTAATATCCCAATCAGTGTAAAACATTTTTCAATTAATTGAACTCTTAATATCCCACACAGTGTAAACAACCTTTCAATTAATTAAACTCTGAATATCACACACAGTGTAAACAACGTTTCAATTAATTAAACTCTTAATATCCCACCCAGTGTAAACAACCTTTCAATTAATTAAACTCTTAATATCCCACACAGTGTAAACAACCTTTCAATTAATCAAACACTTAATATCTCACCCAGTGTAAACAGCCTTTTAGTTAATTAAACTCTTAATATCCCACGCAGGGTAAACAACCTTTCAATTAAATAAACGCTTACTATCCCACCCAGTGTAAACAACCTTTCAATTAAATAAAATCTCAATATCCCACACAGTGTAAACAACCTTTCAATTAATTGAACTCTTAATGTCCCACCCAGTGTAAACAATTTTTCAATTAATTAAACTCTTAATATGCCACCCAGTGTAAACAACCTTTCAATTAATTAATTAAACTCTTACTATCCCACCCAGAGTAGACAATTTTTCAATTAATTAAACACTTAATATCTCACCCAGTGTTAACAGCCTTTCAATTAATTAATTAAACTCTTAATATCCCACCCAGTGTAAGTAATTTTTCAATTAATTAAACCTTTAATATCCCACCCAGTGTAAACAACCTTTCAATTAATTAAACATTTAATGTCCAACCCAGTGTAAACAAACTTTCAATTAATTAATTAAACTCTTAATATCCCACGCAGTGTTAAAAATTTTTCAATTAATTAAACCCTTAATATCCCACCCGGTGTAAACAACCTTTCAATTAATTAGACTTTTAATATCCCACCCAGTGTAAACAACCTTTCAATTAATTAAGTAATCTCTTAATATCCCACCCAGTGTAAACAACCTTTCAATTAGTTAAGTAAACACTTAATATCCCACCCAGTTTAAACAATTTTTCCATTAAGTAAACTCTTAATATCCCACCCAGTGTAAAAAACCTTTCAATTAATTAAACTCTTAATATCCCACACAGTGTAAACAACCTTTCAATTAATTAAACTCTGAATATCACACCCAGTGTAAACAACCTTTCATTTAATTAAACTCTTAATATGCCACGCAGTGTAAACAACCTTTCAATTAATTAAACTCTTAATATCCCAATCAGTGCAAAAAATTTTTCAATTAATTAAACTCTTAATATCCCACACAGTGTAAACAATTTTTCAATTAATTAAACCTTTAATATCCCACCCAGTGTAAACAATTTTTCAATTAATTAAACTCTTAATATCCCACCGAGTGTAAAAAATTTTTAAATTAATTCAACTCTTAATATCCCACCAAGTGTAAACATTTTGTCAATTAATTAAACACTTAAAATCCCACCCAATGTAAACAACCTTTCAATTAATTAAACTCTTAATATCCCAGCAAGTGTAAACAACCTTTCAATTAATTAAACTTTTAATGTCCCACCCAGTGTAAACAACATTTCAATTAATTAAACTCTTAATATCCCAAACAGTGTAAACAACCTTTCAGTTAAATAAACATTTAATATCCCACCCAGTGTAAACAATTTTTCAATTAATTGAACTCTTAATATCCCACCCAGTGCAAACAATTTTTCAATTAAACTCTTAATATCCCACCCAGTGTAAACAATTTTTCAATTAATTAAACTCTTAATAACCCACCCAGTGTAAACAACCTTTCAATTAATTAATTAAACTCTTATTATCCCACCCAGTGTAAACAATTTTTCAATTAATTAAACTCTTAATATCCCACCCAGTGTAAACAATTTTTCAATTAAACTCTTAATATCCCACCCAGTGTAAACAATTTTTCAATTAATTAAACTCTTAATAACCCACCCAGTGTAAACAACCTTTCAATTAATTAATTAAACTCTTACTATCCCACCCAGTGTAAACAATTTTTCAATTAATTAAACTCTTAATATCCCACCCAGTGTAAACAACCATTCAATTAATTAATTAAACTCTTAATATCCCACTCAGTATAAACAATTTTTCAATTAATTAAACTCTTAATATCCCACCCAGTGTAAACAGCCTTTCAATTAATTAATTAAACTCTTAATATCCCAACCAGTGTAAACAATTTTACAATTAATTAAACCTTTAATATCCCACCCAGTGTAAACAACCTTTCAATTAATTACACTTTTAATATCCCACCCAGTGTAAAGAACCTTTCAATTAATTAAGTAAACTCTTAATATCCCACCCAGTGTAAACAACTTTTCAATTAATTAAACCCTTAATATCCCACCCAGTGTAAACAACCTTTCAATTAATTAAACTTTTAATATCACACCCAGTGTAAACAATATTTCAATTAATTAAACATTAATACCCCTCCCAGTCTAAGCAACCTTTGAATTAATTAAACTCTGAATATCCCACCCAGTTTAAACAACCTTTCAATTAATTAAACTCTTAATATCCCACCCAGTGTAAGCAACCTTTCAATTAATAAATTAAACTCTTACTATCCCACCCAGTGTAAACAATTTTTCAATTAATTAAACTATTAATATCCCACCCAGTGTAAACAACCATTCAATTAATTAATTAAACTCTTAATATCCCACTCAGTATAAACAATTTTTCAATTAATTAAACTCTTAATATCCCACCCAGTGCAAACAGCCTTTCAATTAATTAATTAAACTCTTAATATCCCAAACAGTGTAAACAATTTTTCAATTAATTAAACCTTTAATATCCCACCCAGTGTAAACAACCTTTCAATTAAATGAACTCTTAATATCCCACCCAGTGTAAACATCCTTTCAATTATGTAAACACTTAATATCCCACACTGTGTAAACAATTTTTCAATTAATTAAACTCTTAATATCCCACCCAGTGTAAGCAACCTTTCAAATAATTAATTAAACTCTTACTATCCCACCAATGTGTAAACAATTTTTCAATTAATTAAACTCTTAATATCCGACCCAGTGTAAACAACCATTCAATTAATTAATTAAACTCTTAATATCCCACTCAGTATAAACAATTTTTCAATTAATTAAACTCTTAATATCCCACCCAGTGTAAACAGCCTTTCAATTAATTAATTAAACTCTTAATATCCCAACCAGTGTAAACAACCTTTCAATTAATTAAACTTTTAATATCCCACCCAGTGTAAAGAACCTTTCAATTAATTAAGTAAACTCTTAATATCCCACCCAGTGTAAACAATTTTTCAATTAATTAAACCCTTAATATCCCACCCAGTGTAAACAACCTTTCAATTAATTAAACTTTTAATATCACACCCAGTGTAAACAACATTTCAATTAATTAAATTTTAATACCCCTCCCAGTCTAAACAACCTTTGAATTAACTAAAATCTTAATATCCCTCCCAGTTTAAACAACCTTTCAATTAATTAAACTCTTAATATCCCACCCAGTGTAAACAACCTTTCAATTAATTAAACTCTTAATATCCCACCCAGTGTAAACAACCTTTCAATTAATTAAACACTTAATATCTCACCCAGTGTAAACAGCCTTTCAGTTAATTAAACTCTTAATATCCCACCCACTGTAAACAACCTTTCAATTAAATAAACTCTTAATATCCCACCCAGTGTAAACAACCTTTCAATTATGTAAACACTTAATATCCCACACAGTGTAAACAACCTTTCAATTAATTAAACTCTTAATATCCCACCCAGTGTAAACAACCTTTCAATTAATTAATTAAACTCTTAATATCCCACTCAGTGTAAACAACCTTTCAATTAATTAAACTCTTAATATCCCACCCAGTGTAAAGAACCTTTCAATTAATTAAGTAAACTCTTAATATCCCACCCAGTGTAAACAATTTTTCAATTAATTAAACCCTTAATATGCCACCCAGTGTAAACAACCTTTCAATTAATTAAACTTTTAATATCACACCCAGTGTAAACAACATTTCAATTAATTAAATTTTAATACCCCTCACAGTCTAAACCACCTTTGAATTAATTAAACTCTTAATATCACACCCAGTGTAAACAACTTTTCAATTAATTAAACTCTTAATATCCCACCCAGTGTAAACAACCTTTCAATTAATTAAACTCTTAATATCCCACCCAGTGTAAACAACCTTTCAATTAATTAAACACTTAATATCTCACCCAGTGTAAACAGCCTTTTAGTTAATTAAACTCTTAATATCCCACCCAGTGTAAGCAACCTTTCAACTAAATAAACTCTTAATATCCCACCCAGTGTAAACAACCTTTCAATTAATTGAACTCTTAATATCCCACCCAGTGTAAATAATTTTTCAATTAATTAAACCTTTAATATCCCACCCAGTGTAAACAACCTTTCAATTATGTAAACACTTAATATCCTACACAGTGTAAACAACCTTTCAATTAATTGAACTCTTAATATCCCACCCAGTGTAAACAATTTTTCAATTAATTAAACTCTTAATGTCCCACCCAGTGTAAACAACCTTTCAATTAATTAATTAAACTCTTACTATCCCACCCAGAGTAGACAATTTTTAAATTAATTAAACTCTTAATATCCCACCCGGTGTAAACAGCCTTTCAATTAATTAATTAAACTCTTAATGTCCCACCCAGTGTAAATAATTTTTCAATTAATTAAACCTTTAATATCCCACCCAGTGCAAACAAACTTTCAATTAATTAAACTTTTAATATCCCACCCAGTGTAAACAAACTTTCAATTAATTAATTAAACACTTAATATCCCACCCAGTGTAAACAATTTTTCAATTAATTAAACCCTTAATATCCCACCCTGTGTAAACAACATTTCAATTAATTAAACTTTAAATATCCCACCCAGTGTAAACAACCTTTCAATTAATTCAGTAAACATTTAATATCCCACCCAGTTTAAACAATTTTTCAATTAATTAAACTCTTAATATCCTGCCCAGTGTAAACAACCTTTCAATTAATTAAACTCTGAATATCCCACCCAGTGTAAACAACCTTTCAATTAATTAAACTCTTAATATGCCACCCAGTGTAAACAACCTTTCAATTAATTAAACTCTTAATATCCCACAGAGTGTAAACAACCTTTCAATTAATTAAACTCTGCGTATCCCACCCAGTGTAAACAACCTTTCAATTAATTAAATTCTTAATATGCCACCCAGTGTAAACAACCTTTCAATTAATTAAACTCTTAATATCCCACCCAGTGTAAACAACCTTTCAATTAATTAAACTCTTAATATGCCACCCAGTGTAAACAACCTTTCAATTTATTAAACTCTTAATATCCCACCTAGTGTAAACAACCTTTCAATTAATTAGACTCTTAATATCCCACCCAGTGTAAACAACCTTTCAATTAATTAAACTCTTAATTTCCCACCCAGTGTAAACAACCTTTCAATTAATTAAACTCTTAATATCCCAATCAGTGTAAAAACCTTTTCAATTAATTGAACTCTTAATATCCCACACAGTGTAAACAACCTTTCAATTAATTAAACTCTGAATATCACACCCAGTGTAAACAACGTTTCAATTAATTAAACTCTTAATATCCCACCCAGTGTAAACAACCTTTCAATTAATTAAACTCTTAATATCCCACACAGTGTAAACAACCTTTCAATTAATCAAACACTTAATATCTCACCCAGTGTAAACAGCCTTTTAGTTAATTAAACTCTTAATATCCCACGCAGGGTAAACAACCTTTCAATTAAATAAACGCTTACTATCCCACCCAGTGTAAACAACCTTTCAATTAAATAAAATCTCAATATCCCACACAGTGTAAACAACCTTTCAATTAATTGAACTCTTAATGTCCCACCCAGTGTAAACAATTTTTCAATTAATTAAACTCTTAATATCCCACCCAGTGTAAACAACCTTTCAATTAATTAATTAAACTCTTACTATCCCACCCAGAGTAGACAATTTTTCAATTAATTAAACACTTAATATCTCACCCAGTGTTAACAGCCTTTCAATTAATTAATTAAACTCTTAATATCCCACCCAGTGTAAGTAATTTTTCAATTAATTAAACCTTTAATATCCCACCCAGTGTAAACAACCTTTCAATTAATTAAACATTTAATGTCCAACCCAGTGTAAACAAACTTTCAATTAATTAATTAAACTCTTAATATCCCACGCAGTGTTAAAAATTTTTCAATTAATTAAACACTTAATATCCCACCCGGTGTAAACAACCTTTCAATTAATTAAACTTTTAATATCCCACCCAGTGTAAACAACCTTTCAATTAATTAAGTAATCTCTTAATATCCCACCCAGTGTAAACAACCTTTCAATTAGTTAAGTAAACACTTAATATCCCACCCAGTTTAAACAATTTTTCAATTAAGTAAACTCTTAATATCCCACCCAGTGTAAACAACCTTTCAATTAATTAAACTCTTAATATCCCACACAGTGTAAACAACCTTTCAATTAATTAAAATCTGAATATCACACCCAGTGTAAACAACCTTTCAATTAATTAAACTCTTAATATGCCACGCAGTGTAAACAACCTTTCAATTAATTAAACTCTTAATATCCCAATCAGTGCAAAAAATTTTTCAATTAATTAAACTCTTAATATCCCACACAGTGTAAACAATTTTTCAATTAATTAAACCTTTAATATCCCACCCAGTGTAAACAATTTTTCAATTAATTAAACTCTTAATATCCCACCGAGTGTAAAAAATTTTTAAATTAATTCAACTCTTAATATCCCACCAAGTGTAAACATTTTGTCAATTAATTAAACACTTAAAATCCCACCCAATGTAAACAACCTTTCAATTAATTAAACTCTTAATATCCCAGCAAGTGTAAACAACCTTTCAATTAATTAAACTTTTAATATCCCACCCAGTGTAAACAACATTTCAATTAATTAAACTCTTAATATCCCAAACAGTGTAAACAACCTTTCAGTTAAATAAACATTTAATATCCCACCCAGTGTAAACAATTTTTCAATTAATTAAACTCTTAATATCCCACCCAGTGTAAACAACCTTTCAATTAAATAAACTCTTAATATCTCACCCAGTGTAAACAATTTTTCAATTAATTAAACTCTTAATATCCCACACAGTGTACACAATTTTTCCATTAATTGAACTCTTAATATCCCACCCAGTGTAAACAGTTTTTCAATTAATTAAACTCTTAATATCCCACCCAGTGTAAGCAACCTTTCAATTAATTAATTAAACTCTTACTATCCCACCCAGTGTAAACAATTTTTCAATTAATTAAACTATTAATATCCCACCCAGTGTAAACAACCATTCAATTAATTAATTAAACTCTTAATATCCCACTCAGTATAAACAATTTTTCAATTAATTAAACTCTTAACATCCCACCCAGTGTAAACAGCCTTTCAATTAATTAATTAAACTCTTAATATCCCAACCAGTGTAAACAACCTTTCAATTAATTAAACTTTTAATATCCCACCCAGTGTAAAGAACCTTTCAATTAATTAAGTAAACTCTTAATATCCCACCCAGTGTAAACAATTTTTCAATTAATTAAACCCTTAATATCCCACCCAGTGTAAACAACCTTTCAATTAATTAAACTTTTAATATCACACCCAGTGTAAACAACATTTCAATTAATTAAATTTTAATACCCCTCCCAGTCTAAACAACCTTTGAATTAACTAAAATCTTAATATCCCTCCCAGTTTAAACAACCTTTCAATTAATTAAACTCTTAATATCCCACCCAGTGTAAACAACCTTTCAATTAATTAAACTCTTAATATCCCACCCAGTGTAAACAACCTTTCAATTAATTAAACACTTAATATCTCACCCAGTGTAAACAGCCTTTCAGTTAATTAATCTCTTAATATCCCACCCACTGTAAACAACCTTTCAATTAAATAAACTCTTAATATCCCACCCAGTGTAAACAACCTTTCAATTATGTAAACACTTAATATCCCACACAGTGTAAACAACCTTTCAATTAATTAAACTCTTAATATCCCACCCAGTGTAAACAACCTTTCAATTAATTAATTAAACTCTTAATATCCCACTCAGTGTAAACAACCTTTCAATTAATTAAACTCTTAATATCCCACCCAGTGTAAAGAACCTTTCAATTAATTAAGTAAACTCTTAATATCCCACCCAGTGTAAACAATTTTTCAATTAATTAAACCCTTAATATGCCACCCAGTGTAAACAACCTTTCAATTAATTAAACTTTTAATATCACACCCAGTGTAAACAACATTTCAATTAATTAAATTTTAATACCCCTCACAGTCTAAACCACCTTTGAATTAATTAAACTCTTAATATCACACCCAGTGTAAACAACTTTTCAATTAATTAAACTCTTAATATCCCACCCAGTGTAAACAAGCTTTCAATTAATTAAACTCTTAATATCCCACCCAGTGTAAACAACCTTTCAATTAATTAAACACTTAATATCTCACCCAGTGTAAACAGCCTTTTAGTTAATTAAACTCTTAATATCCCACCCAGTGTAAACAACCTTTCAATTAAATAAACTCTTAATATCCCACCCAGTGTAAACAACCTTTCAATTAATTAAACCATTAATATCCCACCCAGTGTAAATAATTTTTCAATTAATTAAACACTTAATATCCCACCCAGTGTAAACAACCTTTCAATTATGTAAACACTTAATATCCCACACAGTGTAAACAACCTTTCAATTAATTAAACTCTTAATATCCCACCCAGTGTAAACAACTTTTCAATTAATTAAACTCTTAATATCCTACCCAGTGTAAACAACCTTTCAATTAATTAATTAAACTCTTACTATCCCACCCAGAGTAAACAATTTTTAAATTAATTAAACTCTTAATATCCCACCCGGTGTAAACAGCCTTTCAATTAATTATTAAACTCTTAATATCCCACCCAGTGTAAATAATTTTTCAATTAATTAAACCCTTAATATCCCACCCAGTGTAAACAAACTTTCAATTAATTAAACTTTTAATATCCCACCCAGTGTAAACAAACTTTCAATTAATTAATTAAACACTTAATATCCCACCCAGTGTAAACAATTTTTCAATTAATTAAACCCTTAATATCCCACCCAGTGTAAACAACATTTCAATTAATTAAACTTTAAATATCCCACCCAGTGTAAACAACCTTTCAATTAATTCAGTAAACATTTAATATCCCACCCAGTTTAAACAATTTTTCAATTAATTAAACTCTTAATATCCTGCCCAGTGTAAACAACCTTTCAATTAATTAAACTCTGAATATCCCACCCAGTGTAAACAACCTTTCAATTAATTAAACTCTTAATATGCCACCCAGTGTAAACAACCTTTCAATTAATTAAACTCTTAATATCCCACAGAGTGTAAACAACCTTTCAATTAATTAAACTCTGCGTATCCCACCCAGTGTAAACAACCTTTCAATTAATTAAATTCTTAATATGCCACCCAGTGTAAACAACCTTTCAATTAATTAAACTCTTAATATCCCACCCAGTGTAAACAACCTTTCAATTAATTAAACTCTTAATATGCCACCCAGTGTAAACAACCTTTCAATTTATTAAACTCTTAATATCCCACCTAGTGTAAACAACCTTTCAATTAATTAGACTCTTAATATCCCACCCAGTGTAAACAACCTTTCAATTAATTAAACTCTTAATTTCCCACCCAGTGTAAACAACCTTTCAATTAATTAAACTCTTAATATCCCAATCAGTGTAAAAATTTTTTCAATTAATTGAACTCTTAATATCCCACACAGTGTAAACAACCTTTCAATTAATTAAACTCTGAATATCACACCCAGTGTAAACAACGTTTCAATTAATTAAACTCTTAATATCCCACCCAGTGTAAACAACCTTTCAATTAATTAAACTCTTAATATCCCACACAGTGTAAACAACCTTTCAATTAATCAAACACTTAATATCTCACCCAGTGTAAACAGCCTTTTAGTTAATTAAACTCTTAATATCCCACGCAGGGTAAACAACCTTTCAATTAAATAAACGCTTAATATCCCACCCAGTGTAAACAACCTTTCAATTAAATAAAATCTCAATATCCCACACAGTGTAAACAACCTTTCAATTAATTGAACTCTTAATGTCCCACCCAGTGTAAACAATTTTTCAATTAATTAAACTCTTAATATCCCACCCAGTGTAAACAACCTTTCAATTAATTAATTAAACTCTTACTATCCCACCCAGAGTAGACAATTTTTCAATTAATTAAACACTTAATATCTCACCCAGTGTTAACAGCCTTTCAATTAATTAATTAAACTCTTAATATCCCACCCAGTGTAATTAATTTTTCAATTAATTAAACCATTAATATCCCACCCAGTGTAAACAACCTTTCAATTAATTAAACATTTAATGTCCAACCCAGTGTAAACAAACTTTCAATTAATTAATTAAACTCTTAATATCCCACGCAGTGTTAAAAATTTTTCAATTAATTAAACACTTAATATCCCACCCGGTGTAAACAACCTTTCAATTAATTAAACTTTTAATATCCCACCCAGTGTAAACAACCTTTCAATTAATTAAGTAATCTCTTAATATCCCACCCAGTGTAAACAACCTTTCAATTAGTTAAGTAAACACTTAATATCCCACCCAGTTTAAACAATTTTTCCATTAAGTAAACTCTTAATATCCCACCCAGTGTAAAAAACCTTTCAATTAATTAAACTCTTAATATCCCACACAGTGTAAACAACCTTTCAATTAATTAAACTCTGAATATCACACCCAGTGTAAACAACCTTTCAATTAATTAAACTCTTAATATGCCACGCAGTGTAAACAACCTTTCAATTAATTAAACTCTTAATATCCCACCCAGAGTAGACAATTTTTCAATTAATTAAACTCTTAATATCCCACCCAGTGTAAATAATTTTTCAATTAATTAAACCTTTAATATCCCACCCAGTGTAAACAAACTTTCAATTAATTAAACCCTTAATATCCCACCCGGTGTAAAAAATTTTTAAATTAATTCAACTCTTAATATCCCACCAAGTGTAAACATTTTGTCAATTAATTAAACACTTAAAATCCCACCCAATGTAAACAACCTTTCAATTAATTAAACTCTTAATATCCCAGCAAGTGTAAACAACCTTTCAATTAATTAAACTTTTAATATCCCACCCAGTGTAAACAACCTTTCAATTAATTAAACTCTTAATATCCCACACAGTGTAAACAACCTTTCAATTAATTAAACTCTTAATATCCCACCCAGTGTAAACAACCTTTCAATTAATTAAACTCTTAATATCCCACCCAGTGTAAACAACCTTTCAATTAATTAAACTCTTAATATCCCACCCAGTGTAAACAATTTTTCAATTAATTAAACTCTTAATATCCCACCCAGTGTAAACAACCTTTCAATTAATTAATTAAACTCTTAATATCCCACCCAGTGTAAACAATTTTTCAATTAATTAAACTCTTAATATCCCACCCAGTGTAAACAACCTTTCAATTAATTAAACTCTTAATATCCCACTCAGTGTAAACAATTTTTCAATTAATTAAACTCTTAATATCCCACCCAGTGTAAACAGCCTTTCAATTAATTAAACTCTTAATATCCCACCCAGTGTAAACAATTTTTCAATTAATTAAACTCTTAATATCCCACCCAGTGTAAACAAACTTTCAATTAATTAAACTTTTAATATCCCACCCAGTGTAAAGAACCTTTCAATTAATTAAGTAAACTCTTAATATCCCACCCAGTGTAAACAATTTTTCAATTAATTAAACCCTTAATATCCCACCCAGTGTAAACAACCTTTCAATTAATTAAACTTTTAATATCACACCCAGTGTAAACAATATTTCAATTAATTAAATATTAATACCCCTCCCAGTCTAAGCAACCTTTGAATTAATTAAACTCTGAATATCCCACCCAGTTTAAACAACCTTTCAATTAATTAAACTCTTAATATCCCACCCAGTGTAAACAACCTTTCAATTAATTAAACACTTAATATCTCACCCAGTGTAAACAGCCTTTTAGTTAATTAAACTCTTAATATCCCACCCAGTGTAAACAACCTTTCAATTAAATAAACTATTAATATCCCACCCAGTGTAAACATCCTTTCAATTATGTAAACACTTAATATCCCACAGTGTAAACAATTTTTCAATTAATTAAACTCTTAATATCCCACCCAGTGTAAGCAACCTTTCAATTAATTAATTAAACTCTTACTATCCCACCCAGTGTAAACAATTTTTCAATTAATTAAACTATTAATATCCCACCCAGTGTAAACAACCATTCAATTAATTAATTAAACTCTTAATATCCCACTCAGTATAAACAATTTTTCAATTAATTAAACTCTTAATATCCCACCCAGTGCAAACAGCCTTTCAATTAATTAATTAAACTCTTAATATACCAAACAGTGTAAACAATTTTTCAATTAATTAAACCTTTAATATCCCACCCAGTGTAAACAACCTTTCAATTAATTAAACTTTTAATATCCCACCCAGTGTAAAGAACCTTTCAATTAATTAAGTAAACTCTTAATATCCCACCCAGTGTAAACAATTTTTCAATTAATTAAACCCTTAATATCCCACCCAGTGTAAACAAACTTTCAATTAATTAAACTTTTAATATCACACCCAGTGTAAACAACATTTCAATTAATTAAACACTTAATATCTCACCCAGTGTAAACAGACTTTTATTTAATTAAACTCTTAATATCCCACCCAGTGTAAACAACCTTTCAATTAATTAAACCCTTAATATCCCACCCAGTGTAAAGATCCTTTCAATTATGTAAACACTTAATATCCCACACAGTGTAAACGACCTTTCAATTAATTAAACTCTTAATATCCCACCCAGTGTAAACAACCTTTCAATTAAATAAACTCTTAATATCCCACCCAGTGAAAACAATTTTTCTATTAATTAAACTCTTAATATCCCACCCAGTGTAAACAGCCTTTCAATTAATTAATTAAACTCTTAATATCCCACCCCGTGTAAACAATTTTTCAATTAATTAAACTTTTAATATACCACCAGTGTAAAGAACCTTTCAATTAATTAAGTAAACTCTTAATATCCCACACAGTGTAAACAACCTTTCAATTAATTAAACTCTGAATATCACACCCAGTGTAAACATCCTTTCAATTAATTAAACTCTTAATATGCCACCCAGTGTAAACAACCTTTCAATTAATTAAACTCTTAATATCCCACATAGTATAAACAACCTTTCAATTAATTAGACTCTTAAAATCCCACCCAGTGTACACAACCTTTCAATTAATTAAACTCTTACTATCCCACCCAGTGTAAACAACCTTTCAATTAATTAAACTCTTAATTTCCCACCCAGTGTAAACAACCTTTCAATTAATTAAACTCTTAATATCCCAATCAGTGTAAAAAATTTTTCAATTAATTAAACTCTTAATATCCCACCCAGTGTAAACAATTTTTCAATTAATTAAACCTTTAATATCCCACCCAGTGTAAGCAATTTTTCAATTAATTAAACTCTTAATATCCCACCTAGTTTAAACAATTTTTCAATTAATTGAACTCTTAATATCCCACCAAGTGTAAACAATTTGTCAATTAATTAAACTCTTAATATCCCACCCAATGTAAACAACCTTTCAATTAATTAAACTCTTAATATCCCACCCAGTGTAAACAATTTTTCAATTAATTAAACCCTTAATATCCCACCGAGTGTAAACAACCTTTCAATTAATTAAACTTTTAATATCACACCCAGTGTAGACAACATTTCAATTAATTAAACTCTTAATATCCCACCCAGTGTAAACAACCTTTCAATTAAATAAACTCTTAATATCCCATCCATTGTAAACAACCTTTCAATTAATTAAACACTTAATATCTCACCCAGTGTAAACAGCATTTTATTTAAATAAACTCTTAATATCCCACCCAGTGTAAGGAACCTTTCAATTAAATAAACTCTTAATATCCCACCCAGTGTAAACAACCTTTCAATTATGTAAACACTTAATATCCTACACAGTGTAAACAACCTTTCAATTAATTGAACTCTTAATATCCCACCCAGTGTAAACAATTTTTCAATTAATTAAACTCTTAATATCCCACCCAGTGTAAACAACCTTTCAATTAATTAATTAAACTCTTACTATCCCACCCAGAGTAGACAATTTTTCAATTAATTAAACTCTTAATATCCCACCCAGTGTAAACAGCCTTTCAAATAATTAATTAAACTCTTAATATCCCACCCAGTGTAAATAATTTTTCAATTAATTAAACCTTTAATATCCCACCCAGCGTAAACAAACTTTCAATTAATTAAACTTTTAATATCCCACCCAGAGTAAACAAACTTTCAATTAATTAATTAAACACTTAATATCCCACCCAGTGTAAACAATTTTTCAATTAATTAAACCTTTCATATCCCACCCGGTGTAAACAACCTTTCAATTAATTAAACTTTTAAAATCCCACCCAGTGTAAACAACCTTTCAATTAATTAAGTAAACACTTAATATCCCACCCAGTTTAAACAATTTTTCAATTAAGTAAACTCTTAATATCCCACCCAGTGTAAACAACCTTTCAATTAATTAAACTCTTAATATCCCACGAAGTGTAAACAACCTTTCAATTAATTAAACTCTTAATATCCCACCCAGTGTAAGCAACCTTTCAATTAATTAATTAAACTCTTACTATCCCACCCAGTGTAAACAATTTTTCAATTAATTAAACTATTAATATCCCACCCAGTGTAAACAACCATTCAATTAATTAATTAAACTCTTAATATCCCACTCAGTATAAACAATTTTTCAATTAATTAAACTCTTAATATCCCACCCAGTGCAAACAGCCTTTCAATTAATTAATTAAACTCTTAATATCCCAAACAGTGTAAACAATTTTTCAATTAATTAAACCTTTAATATCCCACCCAGTGTAAACAACCTTTCAATTAATTAAACTTTTAATATCCCACCCAGTGTAAAGAACCTTTCAATTAATTAAGTAAACTCTTAATATCCCACCCAGTGTAAACAATTTTTCAATTAATTAAACCCTTAATATCCCACCCAGTGTAAACAAACTTTCAATTAATTAAACTTTTAATATCACACCCAGTGTAAACAACATTTCAATTAATTAAACACTTAATATCTCACCCAGTGTAAACAGCCTTTTAGTTAATTAAACTCTTAATATCCCACCCAGTGTAAACAACCTTTCAATTAAATAAACTCTTAATATCCCACCCAGTGTAAACAACCTTTCAATTATGTAAACACTTAATATCCCACACAGTGTAAACAACCTTTCAATTAATTAAACTCTTAATATCCCACCCAGTGTAAACAACCTTTCAATTAATTAATTAAGCTCTTAATATCCCACTCAGTATAAACAATTTTTCAATTAATTAAACTCTTAATATCCCACCCAGTGTAAACAGCCTTTCAATTAATTAATTAAACTCTTAATATCCCAACCAGTGTAAACAATTTTTCAATTAATTAAACTTTTAATATACCACCAGTGTAAAGAACCTTTCAATTAATTAAGTAAACTCTTAATATCCCACACAGTGTAAACAACCTTTCAATTAATTAAACTCTGAATATCACACCCAGTGTAAACATCCTTTCAATTAATTAAACTCTTAATATGCCACCCAGTGTAAACAACCTTTCAATTAATTAAACTCTTAATATCCCACATAGTATAAACAACCTTTCAATTAATTAGACTCTTAAAATCCCACCCAGTGTACACAACCTTTCAATTAATTAAACTCTTACTATCCCACCCAGTGTAAACAACCTTTCAATTAATTAAACTCTTAATTTCCCACCCAGTGTAAACAACCTTTCAATTAATTAAACTCTTAATATCCCAATCAGTGTAAAAAATTTTTCAATTAATTAAACTCTTAATATCCCACCCAGTGTAAACAATTTTTCAATTAATTAAACCTTTAATATCCCACCCAGTGTAAACAATTTTTCAATTAATTAAACTCTTAATATCCCACCCAGTGTAAGCAATTTTTCAATTAATTAAACTCTTAATATCCCACCCAGTGTAAGCAATTTTTCAATTAATTAAACTCTTAATATCCCACCTAGTTTAAACAATTTTTCAATTAATTGAACTCTTAATATCCCACCAAGTGTAAACATTTTGTCAATTAATTAAACTCTTAATATCCCACCCAATGTAAACAACCTTTCAATTAATTAAACTCTTAATATCCCACCCAGTGTAAACAATTTTTCAATTAATTAAACCCTTAATATCCCACCGAGTGTAAACAACCTTTCAATTAATTAAACTTTTAATATCACACCCAGTGTAAACAACATTTCAATTAATTAAACTCTTAATATCCCACCCAGTGTAAACAACCTTTCAATTAATTAAACTCTTAATATCTCACCCAGTGTAAACAGCATTTTATTTAAATAAACTCTTAATATCCCACCCAGTGTAAGCAACCTTTCAATTAAATAAACTCTTAATATCCTACACAGTGTAAACGACCTTTCAATTAATTGAACTCTTAATATCCCACCCAGTGTAAACAATTTTTCAATTAATTAAACTCTTAATATCCCACCCAGTGTAAACAACCTTTCAATTAATTAATTAAACTCTTACTATCCCACCCAGAGTAGACAATTTTTCAATTAATTAAACTCTTAATATCCCACCCAGTGTAAACAGCCTTTCAAATAATTAATTAAACTCTTAATATCCCACCCAGTGTAAATAATTTTTCAATTAATTAAACCTTTAATATCCCACCCAGCGTAAACAAACTTTCAATTAATTAAACTTTTAATATCCCACCCAGAGTAAACAAACTTTCAATTAATTAATTAAACACTTAATATCCCACCCAGTGTAAACAATTTTTCAATTAATTAAACCTTTCATATCCCACCCGGTGTAAACAACCTTTCAATTAATTAAACTATTAAAATCCCACCCAGTGTAAACAACCTTTCAATTAATTAAGTAAACACTTAATATCCCACCCAGTTTAAACAATTTTTCAACTATGTAAACTCTTAATATCCCACCCAGTGTAAACAACCTTTCAATTAATTAAACTCTTAATATCCCACGAAGTGTAAACAACCTTTCAATTAATTAAACTCTGAATATCCCACCCAGTGTAAACAACCTTTCAATTAATTTATCTCTTAATATGCCACCCAGTGTAAACGACCTTTCAATTAATTAAACACTTAATATCCCACCCAGTGTAAACGACCTTTCAATTAATTAAACTCTTAATATGCCACCCAGTGTAAACAACCTTTCAATTAATTAAACTCTTAATATCCCACCTAGTGTAAACAAACTTTCAATTAATTAGACTCTTAATATCCCACGCAGTGTAAACAACCTTTCAATTAATTAAACTCTTAATTTACCACCCAGTGTAAACAACCTTTCAATTAATTAAACTCTTAATATCCCAATCAGTGTAAAAAATTTTTCAATTAATTAATCTCTTAATATCCCACACACTGTAAACAATCTTTCAATTAATTAAACTCTGAATATCACACCCAGTGTAAACAACCTTTCAATTAATTAAACTCTTAATATCCCACACAGTGTAAAACACCTTTCAATTAATTAAACACTTAATATCTCACCCAGTGTAAACAGCCTTTTAGTTAATTAAACTCTTAATATCCCACGCAGTGTAAACAACCTTTCAATTAAATAAACTCTTACTATCCCACCCAGTGTAAACAACCTTTCAATTAAATAAAATCTCAATATCCCATACAGTGTAAACAACCTTTCAATTAATTGAACTCTTAATGTCCCACCCAGTGTAAACAATTTTTCAATTAATTAAACTCTTAATATCCCACCCAGTGTAAACAACCTTTCAATTAATTAATTAAACTCTTACTATCCCACCAAGAGTAGACAATTTTTCAATTAATTAAACTCTTAATATCTCACCCAGTGTAAACAGCCTTTCAATTAATTAATTAAACTCTTAATATCCCACCCAGTGTAAGTAATGTTTCAATTAATTAAACCTTTAATATCCCACCCACTGTAAACAACCTTTCAATTAATTAAACATTTAATATCCAACCCAGTGTAAACAAACTTTCAATTAATTAATTAAACTCTTAATATCCCACCAAGAGTAAACAACCTTTCAATTAATTAAACTTTTAATATCCCACCCAGTGTAAACAACCTTTCAATTAATTAAGTAATGTCTTAATATCCCACCCAGTGTAAAAAACCTTTCAATTAATTAAGTAAACACTTAATATCCCACCCAGTTTAAACAATGTTTCCATTAAGTAAACTCTTAATATCCCACCCAGTGTAAAAAACCTTTCAAATAACTAAACTCTTAATATCCCACACAGTGTAAACAACCTTTCAATTAATTAAACTCTGAATATCACACCCAGTGTAAACAACCTTTCAATTAATTAAACTCTTAATATGTCACCCAGTGTAAACAACCTTTCAATTAATTAAACTCTGAATATCCCACAAAGTATAAACAACCTTTCAATTAATTAGACTCTTAAAATCCCACCCAGTGTAAACAACCTTTCAATTAATTAAACTCTTAATATCCCACACAGTGTAAACAACTTTTCAATTAATTAAACTCTTAATATCCCACCCAGTGTAAACAACCTTTCAATTAATTAATTAAACTCTTACTATCCAACCCAGTGTAAACAATTTTTCAATTACTTAAACCTTTAATATCCCACCCAGTGTAAACAACCTTTCAATTAATTAAAATTTTAATACCCCTCCCAGTCTAAACAACCTTTCAATTAATTAAACTTTTAATATCGCACCCAGTTTAAAGAGCCTTTCAATTAATTAATTAAATATTCAACAGGGTGTAAACAACCTTTCAATTAATTAAACTCTGAATATCCCACCCAGTGTAAACAACGTTTCAATTAATTAAACTCTTAATATCCCACCCAGTGTAAACAACGTTTCAATTAATTAAACTCTTAATATCCCACCCAGTGTAAACAACCTTTCAACTAAATAAACTCTTAATATCCCACCCAGTGTAAACAACCTTTCAATTATGTAAACACTTAATATCCCACACAGTGTAAACAACCTTTTAATTAATTGAACTCTTAATATCCCACCCAGTGTAAACAATTTTTCAATTAATTAAACTCTTAATATCCCACCCAGTGTAAACAACCTTTCAATTAATTAATTAAACTCTTACTATCCCACCCAGAGTAGACAATTTTTCAATTAATTAAACTCTTAATATTCCACACAGTGTAAACAATTTTTTAATTAATTAAACTCTGAATATCCCACGCAGTGTAAACAACCTTTCAATTAATTAAACTCTTAATATGCCACCCAGTGTAAACAACCTTTCAATTAATTAAACTCTTAATATCCCACCCAGTGTAAACAACCTTTCAATTAATTAAACTCTTAATATGCCACCCAGTGTAAACAACCTTTCAATTAATTAAACTCTTAATATCCCACCTAGTGTAAACAACCTTTCAATTAATTAGACTCTTAATATCCCACACAGTGTAAACAACCTTTCAATTAATTAAACTCTTAATATCCCAATCAGTGTAAAAAATTTTTCAATTAATTAAAATCTTAATATCCCACCAAGTGTAAACAACCTTTCAATTAATTAAACTCTTAATATCCCACCCAGTGTAAACAACCTTTCAATTAATTAAACTCTTAATATCCCACCCAGTGTAAACAACCTTTCAATTAATTAAACTTTTAATATCCCACCCAGTGTAAACAACCTTTCAATTAATTAAACTCTTAATATCCCACACAGTGTAAACAACCTTTCAATTAATTAAACTCTTAATATCCCACCCAGTGTAAACAATTTTTCAATTAATTAAACTCTTAATATCCCACCCAGTGTAAACAATTTTTCAATTAATTAAACTCTTAATATCCCACCCAGTGTAAAGAATTTTTCAATTAATTAAACTCTTAATATCTGAGCCAGTGTAAACAATTTTTCAATTAATTAAATCCTTAATATCCCACCCAGTGTAAACGACCTTTCAATTAATTAAACTCTTAATATCCCACCCAGTGTAAACAACCTTTCAATTAATTAAACTCTTAATATCCCACCCAGTGTAAACAACCTTTCAATTAATTAAACTCTTAATATCCCACCCAGTGTAAACAACCTTTCAATTAATTAAACTCTTAATATCCCACACAGTGTAAACAACCTTTCAATTAATTAAACTCTTAATATCCCACCCAGTGTAAACAACCTTTCAATTAATTAAACTCTTAATATCCCACCCAGTGTAAACAACCTTTCAATTAATTAAACTCTTAGTATCCCACCCAGTGTAAACTACCTTTCAATTAAATAAACTCTTAATATCCCACCCAGTGTAAACAACCTTTCAATTAATTAAACTCTTAATATCCCACCCAGTGTAAACAACCTTTCAATTAATTAAACTCTTAATATCCCACCCAGTGTAAACAACCTTTCAATTAATTAAACTCTTAATATCCCACCCAGTGTAAACAATTTTTCAATCATTTAAACTCTTAATATCCCACCCAGTGTAAACAGCCTTTCAGTTAATTAATTAAACTCTTAATATCCCAACCAGTGTAAACAATTTTTCAATTAATTAAACCTTTAATATCCCACCCAGTGTAAACAACCTTTCAATTAATTAAACTTTAATATCCCACCCAGTGTAAAGAACCTTTCAATTAATTAAGTAAACTCTTAATATCCCACCCAGTGTAAACAATTTTTCAATTAATTAAACCCTTAATATCCCACCCAGTGTAAACAACCTTTCAATTAATTAAACTTATAATATCACACCCAGTGTAAACATCATTTCAATTAATTAAATTTTAATAGCCCTCCCAGTCTAAACAACCTTTGAATTAATTAAACTCTTAATATCCCACCCAGTTTAAATAATCTTTCAATTAATTAAGCTTTGAATATCACACCCAGTGTAAACAATGTTTCAATTAATTAAACTCTTAATATCCCACCCAGTGTAAACAACCTTTCAATTAATTGAACTCTTAATATCCCACCCAGTGTAAACAATTTTTCAATTAATTAAACTCTTAATATCCCACCCAGTGTAAACAACCTTTCAATTAATTAAACTCTTAATATCCTACCCAGTGTAAACAACCTTTCAATTAATTGAACTTTTAATATCCCACCCAGTGTAAACAACCTTTCAATTAATTAAACTTTTAATATCCCACACAGTGTAAACAACCTTTCAATTAATTGAACTCTTAATATCCCACCCAGTGTAAACAGTTTTTCAATTAATTAAACTCTTAATATCCCACCCAGTGTAAACAACCTTTCAATTAATTAAACTCTTAATATCCCACCCAGTGTAAACAACCTTTCAATTAATTAAACTTTTAATATCCCACCCAGTGTAAACAACCTTTCAATTAATTAAACTTTTAATATCCCACCCAGTGTAAACAACCTTTCAATTAATTAAACTTTTAATATCCCACCCAGTGTAAAGAACCTTTCAATTAATTAAACTCTTAATATCCCACGCAGTGTAAACAATTTTTCAATTAATTAAACCCTTAATATACCATCCGGTGTAAACAACCTTTCAATTAATTAAACTTTTAATATCCCACCCAGTGTAAACAACCTTTCAATTAATTAAGTAATCTCTTAATATCCCACCCAGTGTAAACAACCGTTCAATTAATTAAGTAAACACTTAATATCACACAAAGTTTAAACAATTTTTCAATTAAGTAAACTCTTAATATGCCACCCAGTGTAAACAACATTTCAATTAATTAAACTCTTAATATCCCACCTAGTGTAAACAACCTTTCAATTAATTAGACTCTTAATATCCCACCTAGTGTAAACAGCCTTTCAATTAATTAAACTCTTAATATCCCACCCAGTGTAAACAACCTTTCAATTAATTAAACTCTTAATTTCCCACCCAGTGTAAACAACCATTCAATTAATTAAACGCTTAATACCAAACCTGTACAAAACACTGGTTCATTCTCAACTGGAGTATTGTGTCCAATTCTGGGAACCACACTTTAGGAAGGATGTGAAGGCATTAGAGATGGGTGCAGAAAAGATTCACAAGAATGGTTCCAGGGATGAGGAATTTTGATCACGCTGGTAGATTGGGGAAATTGGGAATGTTTCCCTGGAGGAGAGAAGGTTGATAGGAGATTTGATAGAGGTGTTCAAAAGCATGAGAGATCTGGGCAGGTAGACAGGGAGAAACTGTTCCCATTGGTGGAAAGATCAAGAACTAGGGGGCACAGATTGAAGGTAAACAGTAAGCTTGCCTACAGTCACTGTAACCCCACCCAAATTCACTGTAACCCCACCACTGTCACTGTAGATCCACACAGAATCACTGTAACCCCACCCACATTCAGAGAATCACAGAATCACAGTGCAGAAGAGGCCCTTCGGCCCATCGAGTCTGCATCGGCACGTGAGAAACACCTGACCTACCTACCTAATCCCATTTACCAGCACTTGGCCCCATAGCCTTGAATGTTATGATGTGCCAAGTGCTCATCCAGGTACTTTTTAAAGGATGTGAGGCTAACCCGCCTCCACCACCCTCCCAGGCAGCGCATTCCAGACCCTCACCACCCTCTGGGTAAAAAAAGTTTTCCTCACATCCCCCTTAAACCACCTGCCCCTCACCTTGAACTTATGCCCCCTTGTGATTGACCCTTCAACTAAGGGGAACAGCTACTCCCTATCCACCCTGTCCATGCCCCTCATAATCTTGTACACCTCGATCAGTTCGCCCCTCAGTCTTCTTTTCTCCAACGAAAACAACCCAAGTCTATCCAACCTCTCTTCATAACTTAAATGTTTCATCCCAGGCAACATCCTGGTGAATCTCCTCTGCACCCCCTCCAGAGCAATCACATCCTTCCTATAATGTGGCGACCAGAACTGCACACAGTACTCCAGCTGTGGCCTCACCAAGGTTCTATACAACTCCAACATGACCTCCCTACCTTTGTAATCTATGCCTCAATTGATAAAGGCATGTATCCCATATGCCTAACGTGCCCCTCCACCTTCAGAGATCTATGGACACACATGCCAAGGTCCCTTTGTTCCTCAGAACTTCCTTGTGCAATGCCGTTCATTGAATACTTCCTTGTCAAATGACTCCTTCCAAAGTGTATCATCTCACACTTCTCAGGGTTAAATTCTATCTGCCACTTATCTGGCCATTTGACCATTCCGTCTATATCTTCCTATAGCCCAAGACACTCAACTTTACTGTTAACCACCCGGCCAATCTTTGTGTCATCTGCAAATTTACTAATCCTACTCCCCACATAGTCATCTATGTTGTTTATATAAATGACAAATAATAGGGGACCGAGCACAGATCCCTGTGGTATGCCACTGGACACTGGTTTCCAGTCACTAAAGCCCTGCCCACATTCACAGGCAGCTCGCCCACAGTCAATGCAACCAACGCACTGTTGCTGAAACTGCACACACTGTAACCCCACCCAGGTTCACAGTAACCTCAAACAGAGTCACGGTAACCCCACCCACAGTCAGTGTAATTGGACCAACTGTCACTGTGACTCCACCCACATTCACTGTAACCCACCCACTGTCACTCTAACCCCATCCACAGTCACTGTAACCCCACTCACTGTCACTGTAACCCATCCATTGTCACTGTAACCCCATCCACAGTCACTGTAACGCCACCCACTGTCACTGTAACCCCACCCACTGTAACTCCATCCACAGTCACAATAACCCCAGCTACTGACACTGTAACCCCACCCACACTCACTGTAACCCCACCCACACTCACTGTAATCCCATCCACACTCACTGTAACCCCACCCACTGTCACTGTAACCCACCCACTGTCACTGTAACCCCATTCACACTAACTGTAACCCCACCCACAGTCACTGTAACCCCACCCACTGTCACTGTAACCCACCGACAGTCACTGTAACCCTACCCACTGTCACTGTAACCCCATCCACATTCACGATAACCCCGCCCACTGTCACTGTAATGCACCCACTGTCACTGTAACCCCATCCACAGACACTGTAACCCCACCCACTGTCACTGTAACCCCATCCACAGTCACAACAACCCCACCCACTGACACTGTAACCCCATCCACAGTCACTGTAACCCACCCACTGACACTGTAACTCCACCCAATGTCACTGTAACCCCATCCAGTCACTGTAACCCCACCCACTGTCACTGTAACCCCATCCACTGTCACTGTAACCCCACCCACTGTCTCTGTAACCCCATCCAGTCACAATAACCCCACCCAATGATACTGTAACCTCACCCACTATCACTGTAACCCCACCCACTGTCACTGTAACTCCATCCACAGTCACAATAAGCCAACCCACTGACACTGTAACCCCAACCACAGTCGCTGTAACCTCACCTGCTGTCACTGTATCACCACCCACTGTCACTGTAACTGCACCCACTGTCACTGTAACTCACCCACTGTCACTGTAACCCCTCCCACAGTCACTGTAACCCCTCCCACAGTCACTGCAACCCCTCCCACAGTCACTGTAACCCCGTCCACAGTCACAATTATCCCACCCACTGTCACTGTAACCCCTTCCACAGTCACAATAACCCCGCCCACTGACACTGTAACCCCATCCACAGTCACTGTAACCCCACCCAACATCACTGTAACACCACCCACTGTCACTGTTACCGCACCCACTGTCACTGTAACTCACTCACTGTCACTGTAACCCCACCAACTGTCACTGTAACCCCTCCCACTGTCACTGTAACCCCGTCCACAGTCACAATAACCCCAACCACTGTCACTGTAACCCACCCATTGTCACTTTAACCCCGCCCACAGTCACAATAACCTCGCCCACAGACACTGTAACCCCCCCACAGCCACTGTATCACACCCATTGTCACTGTAACCCCTCCGACAGTCACTTTAACCCCGCCCACAGTCACAATACTCCCACCCACTGACACCGTAACTCCACCCACAGTCACTGTAACCCCACCCCTTTACTGTAACTCCGCCCACAGCTGCTGTAACCCCGCTCACAGTCAATGTAACGCACTCTACAATTACTAACCCGCCCACCATCAACGTAAAATAAAAGCAAAAAACTGCAGATGCTGGAAATCCAAAACAAAAATAAAAATAAAAATATCTGGAAAAACTCAGCAGGTCTGGCAGCATCTCCGGAGATGAACACAGTTAACGTTCCGTCAACAGAACTCACCAACGGAACACCATCAATGTAACCCCGCTCACAACCACCGAACACCGCCCGCAGGCGTCAGCCCCGCCCACAATAACTGTCACCCCCACCTGTACAGATTCTGCCAGTACTAAAGATGGCGCTGCTCTGGCCGGAGCACCGGAAGTGGCTGCTGCCTGTACTAAATATAGCGTCCGGTGTGTTGCGGGCGCCTGCGCAGTAGTCAACTTCAGGGTAACAAACCCGGATGAGCAAGCAAACAACTTCTTGCACAATGGAGGCGATTGTTAATGAAACTATATCCGCGGAAGATTTAATGGTGAGAGAAAGAGACAGACGTACAGACAGAGAAAGAGACATAGAGAGAGAGAGAGAGAGACATGGAGACAGAGAGAGAGACATAGAGAGAGAGAGAGAGAGAGACAGATATAGAGAGAGAGACAGAGAGAGACATAGAGACAGAGAGAGAGACAGATATATAGAGAGAGAGACAGAGAGAGACGTGTAGACAGAGAGAGAGAGAGAGACAGATATAGAGAGCGAGACAGAGAGAGAGAGACATAGAGACAGAGAGACATGGAGACAGAGAGAGAGAGACATGGAGACAGAGAGAGAGACATAGAGACAGAGAGAGAGAGACATAGAGACAGAGAGAAAGACATAGAGACAGAGAGAGAGACATGGAGACAGAGAGAGAGACATGGAGACAGAGAGAGAGACATGGAGACAGAGAGAGAGACATGGAGACAGAGAGAGAGACATGGAGACAGAGAGAGAGAGACATGGAGACAGAGAGAGAGAGACATGGAGACAGAGAGAGAGAGACATGGAGACAGAAAGAGAGAGACAGAGAGAGACATATAGAGAGAGAGGGGGAGACAGAGAGAGACATGGAGACAGAGAGCGAGAGAGAGACATAGAGGGAGAGGGAGAGAGAGAGCGACATAGAGGGAGAGAGAGAGAGCGACATAGAGGGAGAGAGAGAGAGACATAGAGGGAGAGAGAAAGAGAGACATATAGGGAGAGAGAAAGAGAGACATAGAGGGAGAGAGAGAGAGACATAGAGGGAGAGAGAGAGCGACGTGGAGACAGAGAGAGAGCGACGTGGAGACAGAGAGAGAGCGACGTGGAGACAGAGAGAGAGCGACGTGGAGACAGAGAGAGAGCGACGTGGAGACAGAGAGAGAGCGACGTGGAGACAGAGAGAGAGCGACGTGGAGACAGAGAGAGAGCGACGTGGAGACAGAGAGAGAGCGACGTGGAGACAGAGAGAGAGCGACGTGGAGACAGAGAGAGAGCGACATGGAGACAGAGAGAGAGCGACATGGAGACAGAGAGAGAGCGACATGGAGACAGAGAGAGAGCGACATGGAGACAGAGAGAGAGCGACATGGAGCCAGAGGGAGAGCGAGAGAGCGACATAGAGGGAGAGCGAGAGAGCGACATAGAGGGAGAGCGAGAGAGCGACATAGAGGGAGAGCGAGAGAGCGACATAGAGGGAGAGCGAGAGAGCGACATAGAGGGAGAGCGAGAGAGCGACATAGAGGGAGAGCGAGAGAGCGACATAGAGGGAGATGGAGACGGAGGGGGGACAGAGAGAGACGGAGGGGGGACAGAGAGAGAGAGACAGAGACGGAGGGGGGAGAGAGAGATGGAGACGGGGTAGAGCGAGCGACGGAGACGGGGTAGAGCGAGCGACGGAGACGGGGGTAGAGCGAGCGACGGAGACGGGGGGGGAGGGAGCGAGAGAAGGAGACGGGGGGGAGGGAGCGAGAGACGGAGACGGGGGAGAGAGCGAGAGACGGAGACGGGGGAGAGAGCGAGAGACGGAGACGGGGGGGAGAGAGCGGGAGACGGGGGGGAGGGAGCGTGAGACGGAGACGGGGGGGAGGGAGCGAGAGACGGAGACGGGGGGGAGGGAGCGAGAGACGGAGACGGGGGGGAGGGAGCGAGAGACGGAGACGGGGGGGGGAGGGAGCGAGCGACGGAGACGGGGGGGGAGGGAGCGAGAGACGGAGACGGGGGGAGAGAGAGAGCGAGAGACGGTGTCGGGGGAGAGAGAGAGAGAGAGAGACAGAGACGGAGACGGGCTGGAGAGAGAGACGGAGACGGGCTGGAGAGAGAGACGGAGACGGTCTGGAGAGGGAGACGGAGACGGTCTGGAGAGAGAGACGGAGACGGTCTGGAGAGAGAGACGGAGACGGGCTAGAGAGAGACGGAGATGGGGGGGAGAGAGCGAGAGACGGAGACGGGCTGGAGAGAACGAGAGACGGAGACGGGCTGGAGAGAGCGAGAGACGGAGACGGGCTGGAGAGAGCGAGAGACGGAGACGGGCTGGAGAGAGCGAGAGACGGAGACGGGCTGGAGAGAGCGAGAGACGGAGATGGGCTGGAGAGAGCGAGAGACGGAGACGGGCTGGAGAGAGCGAGAGACGGAGACGGGGGGGGAGAGAGCGAGAGACGTAGACGGGGGGGGAGAGAGCGAGAGACGGAGACGGGGTGGGGGGAGAGAGCGAGAGACGGAGACGGGGGGGAGAGAGCGAGAGACGGAGACGGGGGGGAGAGAGCGAGAGACGGAGACGGGGGGGAGAGAGCGAGAGACGGAGACGGGGGGGAGAGAGCGAGAGACGGAGACGGGGGGGAGAGAGCGAGAGACGGAGACGGGGGGGAGAGCGCGAGAGACGGAGACGGGGGGGAGAGCGCGAGAGACGGAGACGGGGGGGAGAGAGCGAGAGACGGAGACGGAGGGGGAGAGAGCGAGAGACGGAGACGGGGGGGAGAGAGCGAGAGACGGAGACGGGGGGGAGAGAGCGAGAGACGGAGACGGGGGGGAGAGAGCGAGAGACGGAGACGGGGGGGAGAGAGCGAGAGACGGAGACGGGGGGGGAGAGAGCGAGAGACGGAGACGGGGGGGAGAGAGCGAGAGACGGAGACGGGGGGGAGAGAGCGAGAGACGGAGACGGGGGGGAGAGAGCGAGAGACGGAGACGGGGGGGAGAGAGCGAGAGACGGAGACGGGGGGGAGAGAGCGAGAGACGGAGACGGGGGGGAGAGAGCGAGAGACGGAGACGGGGGGGAGAGAGCGAGAGACGGAGACGGGGGGGAGAGAGCGAGAGACGGAGACGGGGGGGAGAGAGCGAGAGACGGAGACGGGGGGGAGAGAGCGAGAGACGGAGACGGGGG